>NC_063193.1:1676410-1728167 GCF_017589495.1 Alosa alosa | reverse complement strand
CTGGTAATTCCCTGGAATTGCGCTTTTCTTAGTTATTCTTCTGCATTTAACTTCAACCGTTTAATGTAGAAACTTCATTAAAACTCATCGCTACGTAGGTCTTACTTTAGGACAGGTGTGGAATGTATTTTTCATATATGTAACTTTTATACTTTTTGAACTATTAATTAAAACTATTAAAAATTTCCCCATAGACTTAACATTGGCTTATTATGGCATCACAATAGAGCACTTAGAATCCTATGCCAGTGTTCCGCCAGAGCCATATGGTTCGCCACCTCCAGCAACTGTCTGTCTCAGGCTATAAGCACAATCTGGTCTCTTAAGACTACAGATCCTGTTCAACTGTTTCCTCTCCCCACAACTGTTTCAAAATAAAAGTATTCACTGCTATAATCCCTATTAAAATTATTTAACCATTTAAACTATCCAACGTTTTAACTGTTCAACTATTCCAACTGTCAGTTGTCATCAACTATGACTCCTTTCAACTGTTTCCTCTGCCCAAAGTTGTTTTAAAATAAAAGTCCTCACTACAATAATTCCCTATGAAATATTTGAACCAATCCAACTGTCAGTTGTCATCAGCTATGACTCCCGGCCAATTGTGTCCTCTGTCCACAACTGTTTGGCAGCCTGGGCTTTTCAGTCAACTAGTGTGATCAACTCCCAATCTATATTCAACTTTTAAACTGTCTACTTTTAAACTATCAACTTTTATTAAGCTGTGCAACCACCATGTCTGTCCTAGCTGCCATTTTCATGCACTCAGAAT
The DNA here is from genome assembly GCF_017589495.1 of Alosa alosa. NCBI lineage: Eukaryota > Metazoa > Chordata > Actinopteri > Clupeiformes > Clupeidae > Alosa > Alosa alosa. The sequence goes on along the minus strand of NC_063193.1, from coordinate 1,727,392 downwards.
TCCCTGGAATTACATTCTCTAGTTTTCGTTGCTAGCGTTAACCTTGAGAAGACGGAGTTTGATAGGAGAGGGTAGTATGGGGTGGGGAGGGCAGACGAGAATGTTTCTTTCTCATAGTAGGAGCCGCTTCTGTTTTGTTATTCTTTCTTTTCTACAGCACATACATGTTAGTTACCATCACGGTCTTTGAATGTACATTTTGGATCTCATTTAGTAATGATGGGTGATCTACATAGGCAAAATACAGGAGCAATCAGACTTGTCAGTTGAATGTGAGGGGCTTGAACAGCCAAGTGAAAAGGGGAAAGTTTTTGCACACTTGAAATCGCTTTAAAGCTGATATATGCTTCCTTCCGAAACGATTAAAAAAGAGTGCAGCAAAGGTTTTGAGGCTATCATGGGCATCACAGATCTTTCAGTCTAATTTTTCAGTCAAAGCAAAGAGGGGTTGCTATCCATATACATAACAAAGTTATTTTTCAACACCAGCAAACGACACTGACCAAAATTGTAGATATTTAATTGTTACAGGTTTGCTGAACGAAATACCAGTGACATTGATTAATGTATGGCCCTAATTTTGATGATCCAGGATTCTTCCAGGCTCTTTTAGGGCTATACCCAATCTCTGTGGGTCTAAGGTGATTATGGGGGGGCAAATTTTAATTGTATAATGGATCCTCTGACAGACAGGCAACAACCACAAATAAATTTGTCAAAAGTAGTTTGACCCTCAATAGTCTAATGAAGGGCTACAACCTGGTAGATGTTTGGCGATTGCTCCATCCCTCTAAAAAAGATTTTTCTTTTTTTTTCATCTGTAAACAAATCTTATTCCAGAATAGATTATTTTCTTCTAGATTCCAGTTTGCTCTCAACTGTCTCTGGCTCTTGTTACCACAATATTGTTATATCTGATCATTCCCCTGTTTTCGTAGATCTTAAACTTAACACAACTGAGGGGAATTACACCTGAAATGCTAAATAACTCACTATTAAAGGATCAGGGTTTCTGTAAATACATTACAGAGAAAATGTTAATGTTTATAAATACAAATGACAAAGGCTTATGTTAAGGACTCCACCTTATGGGAAGCCCTGAAAGCGGTTATTAGGGGATACATAATATATTATGAGACATAATGAAATGAGACATAATGCTGAATGAAAGCGCACAAGAGGTAAGTTAGTGGAAATAGTAGACAATCTTACTAATCTAGAAAACAATTACAAAATGTCCCCAACACCTAAACTGCTAAACAAGATCGTGGCCCTAAGGTATGAATACAATGACTTGTGTTATTAGATTAAAGATGTTATTAAATTACTAACACACATGAGACAAAAACACTTTGAACTAGGGGAGAAGCCACACAACTTGCTTGCTAGGCAACTAAGGCAAATGCAGTCTTCCAGAGCCATATTTCAAATCAAAAACGGCTCTGGCCATATACTAACTAACCCCAAAATGATAAATGCCAGATTCAGGGAATTCTACTCACAAGTATATAAGTCTCAAGGCAATGTAGACAGAGACAGTATAGAAAAGTTTTTTGCTGGTCTGCAGTTGCCTAGGCTCTCTGATGAGGCCATCAGTGCACTAGAAGCTGACCTGAACTTAAAAGAACTCAATGCAGCCATTTCAGCGTTTCCAGCTAACAAAGCCCCAGGACCTGATGGCTTTAGCATGGATTTCTTTAAAAAATTTAGGGAAGATCTATCACCCCTATTGTTGCGTATGTTTAACCACGCTAAGGAAGCTACAATACTCCCACCTACATTGTATAATGCCAACATCGCTGTTATTCGAAGCCTGGTCAGTGACCCCCTATTAGTATCTTGCATCGCCCAATCTCTCTGCTGCCTGCTGAAACTAAGATCATAGGGAAGATTCTTGCAGACAGGTTGAAGAAATATATATGTAGCATTGTGCACACAGACCACACTGGATTTATGCCAGGGAGACAACTACATTTTAATTTACGCTGTCTTTTCAATGTCTTGTATAGTAAACACTCCACTGAGGCCGTCATTATTTCCTTAGATGCACAGCGTGCATTTGACCAGGTTGAGTGGCCTTACATGCAGGTAGCACTAGAACAATTTGGGTTTGGGTCTACGTTCAGGAAATGGGTAGAGACAATATATGCTCAACCCACAGCCTCAGTCATAACCAACCAAACCGTTTCTCCACCCTTCCAAATTCATAGGGGAACCCGACAGGGCTGCCCCCTGTCACCGTTCCTCTTTGCAATTCTGATAGAGCCGCTAGCAATTAACATGCTAGTGCTAGTGCAAGTATGGCCCCTATAGTTGTCACTGCAATAATTCACTATTAAATAATTAAAACTATTAATTATGAGAAATAAAGTCATAATTTTGAGATTTAAAGTCGTAATTACTCATAATTATGACTTTATATCTCATAATTACGACTTTAAATCTCAAAATTACAACTTTAAATCTCATAATTATGACTTTAAATCTCATAATTTTGACTTAGTATCTGGCAGTTTTTTTTTTCAAGTGGCATTGTTTAAAAAATAGACATGCAAAATAAGAAAATAAACTTAACGCTGGGTGGAAAACAAGTTTTACGCCATGCGTCAGGGTGCAAAATAGGGGCCCAAAAGTGCTAATTGACCATAGTGTTAATAGATTATGAGAGCATGCCCTTTCTTTTCTTTGGCCCCTATGGTGCACCCGACGCAAGGTGGCACAAAGCGCAACGCAAAGCTTATTCTTATCTTACCCTCAATAAAGTGTGTTTTTGGCATGTGCTCCACTTTTATTAAACCTTGCACCCAGGGGTGTGGTAAAACATACTGTACGGTGTGGTGCGGTGCATGACGCTCAGACACCCTCTAAAAATGTTATGCCACTGACCAAGAAAAACCTGGTCTAGCGAAAGGCACATATAAAGCACAGTTGAAGATGCACTGGCATGAGATGTAAGCAGTAACTCATCTGCAGGATAAATATCCTTAGGATTTGTATTTAGTCATTCAAACATTATTGGGGTAAATGTTGCTTTTTTCAGGCTATGTTTTCGATGGTAACCCCTTGTCAGTCAATAGGGAAAGTAATTAACTGTGTAGAACTGTTTTGTCATTGATTATGAAATCACGGTGAAGTTAGTTTCACTTTGCCTATAAGTTCAAATAATAGTCGGGAAATTTGGTCTCTGCATTTATCCCAATCCGTGAATTAGTGAAACATAGTAGTATTATCATGAACTATCTGTCAAAATAAGCCCCGCCCCTGAAACGTCATAAATCACGTCATAACCACGCCTCCTTTTTATGCAAATTAGCCCGTGGTTGTTGTCACCACGTGTTGTTTGTTATTGTTATTGTTTTGTGAGTCATGTGACAGTCATGTGACTGGTGTCAAACCCCTGGGCAGCCATATTGGATGTAAAGTCATGTGACAGTCATGTGTCTGGTGTCAAACAATGCCACGCCCCCTTGGCATCCATATTGGATGTAGTGTCATGTGACAGTCATGTGACTGGTGTCAAACCCCTGGGCGTCCATATTGGCCCCCAAACCCCCATGTGTGTTTTGTGGATAATGGGGAATCAGATAAACTTTGTAAGAGTTGTATATGTTTAGTGGTAAATGGGGCTAAATACAAAAAAAAAAAAAAAAGAAAGAAAATGGAGTTGCCGGAACCCGGATTCGAACCAGGGATCTTTAGATTTTCAATCTAACGCTCTCCCAACTGAGCTATTTCGGCTGCAGGGCTTCAATGGTATGCAATGCATCCTACTTTGTAGGGATGGTGTTTTGTCCGGGCATGTCTCTGAGTGTGTTGTTTGAGACCCCTTTCATGTCGGGGGTCTGCCTACTACCCCACGTACACTAGTGCTAATAACATTGTAAAAGACCTGTTTATGAGTAGTGGCGTCTGTATGCAGACACCTGGTTATCTATAAACCCTTTTGTAGTGGGTGTGTTTTGCCCGGCGTGTCTCTAGGATTGAGATTATAAAAGCTGGGGGGCTATGTATAGCTATCATTGTTAGCAGTGATTTTGAACAGAACTTACCATGGCTGACATGATTGAATCGGCAAAATCAAAGAGACGGATTACACTCACCCCTGTTAGCGCTAAGCTATCGAATCCTGAAATGACTTATGCACGCAAAGGAGGAGACCTGAAACTTTTGTTAATTTTCTGAGTAAACCTAATGATGGCGTGGAATACCAATGGTTGTTGAACGATGGGCGCATCGGAGGCTATGTTTTTGACAAGGAAGATCGCAGTGTGAAGCTATACGCATTGACATCTCTCGGATTTGGCGTTTTCAGACGACATGGCGCACATTTCATTTTGTGATGCAGATTGGGTGATGTTTAGGGACTCTTGGAAGGATATTGTACAGCCTGCTATGGACAGTCGCTACACAGCATCATGGAATAGTCCAGCCTATGTCAAGTCTTACCACATGTATGCTAACTGTCCACAGGATTTCATTCGCCTGTCTAGCAGTGCATACAGAAGACCTACATATTATAATGAAAAAGATTTGAATGAATTCGCATATACACCTAAAGTGGAGTATCTTTGGAAAGACCGGCATGTTCTAAGTGATGTTTTCAAAAAGGTTGATAGATTGTTCAAATGGAGTGCTGGTTTGGAAAGATACCAGGGCGTCAAGGCATGTCTCTTCCAGACGTGCCAAGATGATCTGGAACTGGCCAACCATTGTGAAGAAAGCGCTCGGAATCAGCGCCCCCTCGTTCATGAAGCTTAAAAAGAGGTTTTCATACGAAGGGTTCCTTTACTCTCAGAGCTGTTGTGAACATCATACAATGTCTCTATATGTGGATGAAGTTGAAATGACTGAAGCGTATGTTTGGCCTGATGGTGTGGATCAAAGTTCAAGAAGTATGTTTTATCAAGAGGAATCAGTAATTGAACAAGAAATGATACATTATGACATGGATTACTTGTGTGAGAGATTTGCGATGCTAACTTTGACGGATGATAAAGAGGATGTTAGAGAATGCCATCTTGTGGATGATGACGCCCCTGTGGGTGTACCTCCTACCGGTAACAAAAACGACTCTGAAGATAAAGGAGAGGTCACACATGATTGGGTAGCGGAGAAGTCGCCGCCCTCCAGACTACACCCCATGAATGGTTAGTGGTTGTATACGATCACACCAGCCGGATCATCGAGACGTTCAGAACTGTCGTGATGCCTTCAACAGATGTTAAGATGACTGATACGTGTGTATACTTTCAAAATACCTGTGGTGGGGTGGGCATGATGGATTGTTCAGAAGACTTAGAGATTGGTGTGTCATTAAACCCTGTATCATCAGCAGATGGAACCGGGACTTCTAAAGCTACTGGTGAAGACCTTGTTGGTTGTTTGGCAGAGCTACCTCTTGGACTTATCAAGGCCTGTGTGTGTATTACACTGCAACACATCATCACGCAGAAGTTACAGGAGGACTGTTTTGGATGTCAAGTAAGCCACCCCAGCCAGATTCAACATTCTTGCCTCTTTGAACCAGATGCGTACTACTTCCAAACAAATGTTGAGGATATAAAACATCGGCTATACAAAAGACCACTACTGCAAAGCGTGAATCATCTATTGGGACATTACGGCTATCAGACCCATCCCCAAAAAATTTGGGGGTCTGTAGAAGCTATCGTCTACGAATTAACAGGGGAACCATACATCTGTGGGTATTTACACACTTTCAAGGAAAATCACATAAAGGATTGTGATACAAACATTATTCTTGAAACTCTGACATATTGGGACAATTAACTGTAATGGGGAATTGGTGCTGTGGTTCAGGCCCACCAAAAAGAGCGTGTGAAATATGAGCTAACAGCCTTACTGTGTAATGTCATAGCAGACGAATCTACATGTTATGCAACTGATATTGCTGTACCTTACCATCATTTTAAAGCCTTAAAAAATCAAATGACGCTTGCTAGATCATTGTCTGAAGAATGGTCCGATCTACTGAATATGGGATCCTCCGTTAACAAGGCGTATCATGTAACAGTGCATGAAATTTTAGAGAACATGTGTATGATTCGGCAAAGTTTTTTTTTTCAAGATAGGGCATATCGTAGCTCTTTGTACATATGTAACTGATGTATGTGTCATCAAACAAAGTAAGAATGAGTCTGTGGATGTCTATGAGGTTGTGAATAGCCTAGTGGAATTTCTGGTTGCTAAGGACTTTGATGTGTGTGTTAAATTTTTAAACTACCTTGATTCTCTACCCATGATGGATATGTAAGCCTGCTTGCCAAATAAAAGATTGTGAATGCACATCGTGGTCTGTCATTAGTTGTATGGAGGGTGTCATGGAGGAGGTTCTAAATACAATCTACTACACACCTTCAAGTGAGGGTTCATATGGGGGTATAACTAGATTAAAAGAAGCTGCCTTTAAAAAAACAGGGATACATCTGTCCGATAAGGATGTTGCTGAATGGTTATCAGGGGAGGATGCGTACACACTTCATAAACCTATGCGTGTCAACTACAAAAGGAATAGGGTGATTGTGTATGGTATCAACAGGCAATTTCAAGCGGATCTGGTTGACATGTCCATATACTCCAGGGAGAATGACCATGCTAAATATATGCTGACGTGTATAGATGTCTTTAGCAAATATGCATGGGTGCGTATTTTAAAAAAACAAATCAGGGATGGCGGTTGCCGCTGCTTTTGAATCAATCATAGAAGAGGGTCGTATACCCCAGAAGTTGCAAACTGACCGTGGGAAAGAATTTTTTAACCAGCATTTCCAGAGGATCGTGAATAAAAACAACATTCATCATTTCGCCACTGGGAGTGAATTAAAAGCTAGTGTCGTGGAGCGATTCAACAGAACTATTAAATCAAGAATGTGGCGTTATCTAACAGCCGCCAACTCTAAACGCTACTGTGACGTCTTACCTGATATGGTATCATCTTATAATAACAGTTACCATCGTAGTATCAAAATGAGACCTGTGGATGTGACAAAAGAAAATGAAAATGTGGTCTTTAAAAACCTGTATGGTGTAAAGACGGGAGCTGCCAAAAAATCTGTGTTCAAATACAAAATAGGAGAGCTTGTTAGAGTATCTAAGGTCAGAGGTGCATTCACAAAGGGGTATGAGGAAAACTACTACACACGTGAGTTTTTCACCATAGCAGAGTGTGTACATCGAAACCCACCTGTTTACAGGTTGAAAGACTATGATGGAGACATGTTAGAAGGTACCTTTTATGAAGAGGAGTTGCAGAAAATCCTCATAAACAGGGATAAGGCATTCAAAGTGGAAAAGATTTTGGAAAGCAAAAGAGTAGGTAGGACGCGTATGGTATTGGTAAAATGGTTAGGTTGGCCATCAAAATTTAACTCATGGGTCCCCGCAAAAGATGTGGTTGATGCTTAAAAAATGTCTTAAATCACAACACAACATACATATCCTTATTCACACCGGTGACATCATGGAGGACGAAGGGTTTTATGTGACTTTACCAAGCAATGCGTGCCGCGATATTTATCCTGACAACAGAATATCCAACTACCGAACTAAACTGGCAAAAACACTAACACTAAGGGGGGCTTGGGAGGTCGCTTTAATTGAGTTCATGTACCCCAAAACATGGGTTCCATTTCACAAAAAACATTCAAAATTCACAATTACCGATACAGCTACTAACATCCTTATTGTTGGTGAACTTCGTGAAGCTTTCTACAATAGCATTGCTGATATCATAGCAGAAATCAATAGTGTCGGGTCTCATATACAGTTTACCTATGATGAACTACTTCACAAAGTCCGTGTGACATCATCCGAATGTGATGTTTCGCTAACATTCCGTGGGAAGCTAGCCAGGATTCTAGGTTTTGAAGATATGATTCCATTCGCGGTACCCCCGGAGGCGTCGGTAGAATCCCCCCCACATTGCTGATTTGTATGGCGGGGAATATACATTGTTTGTCTATACAGACATTATAGACCACCAAGTTGTAGGTGACTATTATACCTCCCTGCGGTGTGTAGAAATAACGGGGGAGACCAAAAATATAGTCACAATCGGCTACGACAAACCACACTACGCACGTGTGTCTAAATCACACATTGACGACATTACCATAGAGGTGAAAAGTGATCAAAACCACAACGTGTCATTCAAGTACGGCAAAGTGATTACAAAACTCCATTTCAGACCGGTAAAACAACTTCCAAGAATTTAAAAATGAAAGAATTTAATCCCTACGCGGACCCACATCGTTATGTTACATATTATCAAAACCAGGCGGGTGGCCATATTGATGGGTTCGCTGGGGGCCCTGTCATGTATGGCGGATTCGGCTTGGGATCGCTCCTAAAAGGTCTGTACAGAATGGCTATGCCTCTATTGCGTAGGGGTATTGGACTCGCTAAACCGCATTTAAAAGCGGCAGCTAAAAATATCGTCAGTGATGTGGTGAGCAACGTCATGCAAGCCCACAACAGTCAAGAGGGGTCGGGGGTGTTAGTAATGCAACGTAGACACATGAAACGACCGCCAGGTGTGAGAAGAGGAAGATACACAAAGAAAAACAATGTAAAGGCTAAGAAAAGATCAGTGTCGAAAAGGAAGGCTCAGAGTAAACACCGGGGGAGTAGACCTGCTAAAAAGAGGCGTAAATCCATATTCTAACCATGGCTCTGATACACGGCATGTCGGCGGAGTGTGTCAAATCTGAGTTGGATCTTTTTACAGTGCCTATGACTCAAACGGCTATAGAGAAAAACACCTATGTTGAGATACCTCCCATATCAGCTCTGTCAGACACAGGACCCCTGGAGTTTTTTGTCGCGGGAAATGGTCAAGACTATATTGATTTGAATAATTCGCTACTGTATACAAGGTTAAAAATCACCTTACCCAACGGGGCGGACCTACCAGCGGGGGCGCCTGTGGGTTTGATAAACTACCCTGGCGGCTCAATCTTCTCTCAGGTCGACATAACACTGGGGGATCGGCTCATATATCGCAGAGCTCAAACACCTATCCATACCGCTGTATTATAGATTGTCTATTGAATTATGACCGTGAGGCCCTGGAGACCATTTTTCTCTGCGGGGCTGTTTTACAAAGATACAGCAGGCCATATGGATGTGTCGGGATCCTGGAGGGGCCAACGAAGGTCTCACAAAGAGAGCTGCATTTTCTGAATCGAGTAATGTTGTAGAATTGTTAGCTCCAATCCACAGCGACATATTTTTTTTTGATGTTAAACGGAATTGATATCAAAATAAGACTAACTAGAGCGAAGGATGAATTCTGTTTAATGCGCAGTGATGCTGTAGCATACAAAATCAACATTCTTTCAGCAAGTCTTTTTGTGAAGAAAGTTTCTGTATCTCCGGCTGTGAGACTGGGTCATGCTCAAGCATTGCAGTCCACCACTGCTAAATACCCTATTGATAGAGTATGTCTAAAAAATTTCTCAATACCCGCTGGTACGCGGGTGGCTAATCAGGAAAACCTATTTCTGGGGGCGTTACCAAAATCCATCATATTAGCAATGGTCGATAATGATGCCCATACTGGATCATACACAAAAAATCCTTATGCGTTTAAACATTATGATCTGGAATTCCTAGCCGTTTATGTAGATGGACAACAATACCCGTCTAAGCCGCTACAGCCGAAATTTAATGAAGCGTCTGCCGGACGGGAGTTTTACCAATTGGTGTTATCCACAGGAAGACATCTGAAAAACAAAGCACTGGTCATAAATCGTCAGGACTACTTGTCCGGTTACAGTATTTTTGCTTTTAATTTAACGCCTGACGAGGAGTGTGGCCAGCATCTGTCATTAATAAAGTCAGGCAATATCCGTTTGGAAGTTCGGTTCAGACAACCGTTGCCGAATACAATAAATTTGATTGTGTATGCGGTATTTGACAGTATAATTGAGGTGTCTAATCGAAGACAGATTTTGATGGACTACTACTGAAAGATCATGAATACTGTTGAATTATCGACTATTATGGATAATATATCCAAAAATACACATTTTCTAGGGGTATTGGCTTGTGATCAGCTACCTAAAACACCCGTGTATCATCTACCAGCCTCTGTGATAATTAATACACATAATTCAGACCAACCTGGTGAACACTGGTTAGCTACGTACATAACTGAAGAAGGTGATGTGTGTTTCTTCGACAGCTTCGGGAACCGTCCAGACAGTGATATATTTTCTCCAAGCATATACACATTTCTGAAAAACATGGGTAAACGTCTGCTATATTCAAACCAGCAGGTGCAAGACTTTACGTCTATCACATGTGGTCAACATTGTGTGTTCTTTCTGTATCATATGTTGAAAGGGTTATGCTATGAAGATGTGATGCTTAAATACTCTGAAAATTTAAATAGAAATGATAATATGGTGTCATTAATTGTGAAGAAATTACAAGGTTGTAAATGCATGTGTAATATTTTCACATGTGTGCAGCATGCACAGATCAATGATAAGTATCTAAAAAAGTGTTGAAAAGGCTTCATAATAAATAAACATGTCAAATGACATTTCAGAGTTGGGTGTTTTTATTGAAAAACAAAAGGATAGAAATACACACATTATAAGTCATACCTGTATCAAAAGTCATACAACCTTATAAAACATTATAAACATAAAGAAAAACAAAGCAGAAAAAATTACAATTTATAAAATATTACAACATCTGTGAACATTAGACATAAGCAATGCATAGTAATCATTACAAGATTTTCTAAAATTCAAGCCATGCGGTTGCATCTAATTGAGGTGTTGAAAAACCAGGGGATTCTGATGATACGCTCTAACTGGTGTATGAGTAGGTGTACTATTTCTTTTCAGTGCTGTGATTGAATCTTTAACTAGTCTATTTGGTATTGTAGAAAGAGGGATGTTTAGCATAGCAATAGCCCTCAGAAATTCATGCCATCCTTGAGGTCGCCTGCGATGGCTCACAGCTTGTGGCCCGGTGATACTTTTTACCAGATCAAACACATGCGTACCTGGAATGGTTGTGCCGTTAAAAACAAAAGACCCAGAATCGTCCCACGATGCTATGCCTTGAGAGTTGTACATCTTTGCTAATATATACTCAGCATTCCTTTTGCTTCTCAGGGGTACATTTTTTAAAACCTCAGAGGCTACCTGATTGTTCTCAAAAGTGGGGGGCGTAGCCTGTACTGCTAAACTTTGTGACACATCATCGGATGATGACTGCAGTGGTAAACTCAGTGTCAGTGTGTTCGTCTCAAGGTCCCCCTGTTTAACCAGGGCCAAATATCTCTGTAATAATGACGTATAATGCAGGGCCTTCTCATGAGGGGTCAGGTGTGTTTTACTCAAAACATTTTTCATAGCTACTTCCAACTCGTTTTCAACAGACTGGCGCAGTGGGGTAGTTACGACATCATTTTTTAAACGGTCCAATTGTCTTTGTGGTACCAGATACATTTTCTCAGCGTACTCCATTACTTCTAACTCTGTCTTGATGTAAACAGACTGGTTATGAACGGCAGAGCAACACTCAAGAGGGGCAGGAGAAATCCACCTTTCTGGTTAATAGTGCGTCTCTTTGTGCGTAGGCCAATTTTCTTGTCAGCCAGTAACTTTATCAAAATCTTATTTTTACGTAGTTTTTTATATTGTATAGCTGTTAAGGGTATAGTACCACGAAGAATATTCAGTGTCACCTCGCAGAGAGCTAAGATTAACTCATCTGACGCAGAATGTAAAATGACACGTCTCTGGGGCGGTTTAGCTTTAAGTAAACGCCTCAAAAGAGGCAAATTTCTACCGATTCTCTCAGACATATCTGTGTCTCAGTTTGTTTTCTTCGGCACATAGACAGCCTGATGCTCCAAAAGCAAATCTGTTCTGAGGCGGTACAAATCTGGGGTTTTTGGTTTATAGTCAATCAACAAATATCCGTAGGGTTTCTCAGTGGCATTTTTAAAAGATTCAAGAAAGAATTTTGTGTTACCGGGGTACATCTGTCTCGCTAATACACTGATTTGGTTGTTATCTCTAGGGTTTTTGAAAACAATTAGATAATTAGTGTTCAAACTGATTGTTCTGCTAGATTTCCCCTGAAAGAACAGATTCTGAACCATGTAAATGGCACTAAGATTACGATGATGTACATACTGTGTGAACACCTTCTCTATTTCTGTATTATTGCTGGCATCTTTCATCACATCATCAATAATTAGCAGGTTAGTTTTTGATATGGGTAATAACTCATCATCATCTAGAGCGTTAGGTATTCCTTGAATAAATTTGACATCTCTCAGCTTTAACAATTCGTCATAAAGTGGTTGCCAACAATCATAAATATACACTATATTTTCAATTGCATCACTAATAAGGGTGTCGATATTGGCTATCAACTGTTTTACAAAAAAATGTCTTGCCAGAATTAGAAGGCCCGCTTATCACACAAGAAAATGGATGCTGTAGTCTGAAATCGTATACAGGGGCCTCTTTTAAGCCAGTGTTATATTTATCCATGATAGACATATACCCCTTAGTATCCGTATGGCCTAGTTGTGTAGTCGGGTAGTAGCACCCTCTTGTTGTAAACAACCCTGAACCTCTTCTCACCAGTTTTGTTTTTTAGAATGAGATGTTTCTTGTTACGCACAATATTATCAGTTCGAGCCCGTATGTGTCGTGTACTATCTCTGTCAGTCACATAATGATCAACAAGGCCAATGAGGGTGTCCAATCTGATCAGTTTTGAATTCTCTGCATTAAGCGTGATACCTTTAGCCTTCATACAGGTTTTACCCCGGGCTGTGCGATAGCCATAAGTCTTCGGTCCGGCTGAACAGAATTCTGTGATGTAGTCACCATCATCCAGCTCATTTGTGAGATCCCCTAAATAGGGCCCCAGTGGCGGCTCCCAATCGCCATCCTTTGAGACATAAACCGCACTGTCAGTATCTGTGTACAAAAGGCGCTCACCCAATTTGTCCATAAGCTCGTACAATTTAAGGCGAGCATGAGCGGTGGTGAATGCACCCACAAACACATTTATGTCTGGGGTCTGTACACAACTACCCTCAGCATGACGCCATTGGACTAAGGCCACATCATCAGACACAAATGAAAAGTGTGTGACATCATATTCACAACCAAAAATGTATCTGGCAAAATGCTCGGGGTCTTTCACCATCTCGGTGGTGGGCAAATTCTCTCTCATAGAGAAGCGACCCCAGAGGCTGTTGAGCAACAACTTGTTTATTTGCCTTACGGCAGGGTTCAAACAGATCTTATCAGGATTCAGCCTAATCCCCTCCTTCTCATAATAGTCCTCGATGTAGGCCTCTTTAGCCTCATCAGTCACTGCGTGGGCAGGGTATCCGCTAGCTTCCTGCTTGTATTGGAGAAATGTCTTCACATAGTCTGAAAACAATGTGTCAGATCTCTGAGAAAAATGCCAGACCTCATCAACCTTGGTAACAATGTAGCCCTTTTCAATAGCCTTCATCAGCTCAAGACTAACCCAACACCCCGAAATGGAGCGCTCATCATCACTGTGCTCACAGGGGCTGGTCTGATTCTCTTCTACAGCACAAGTCCTGCAGAGGGGGAACATCAATTTGCCGTTGCAGCGGTATGGAAGCACGGGGTGTAGTAAGCCCCTAGGTGGAGAGACTGTAGCTTTGATCAACCCGTAATAATTTTCAAGTGGCTGAAAATCTCCCACTATGATCTGGGGGTTGTGGATGGGGTACTCACACTTGCTCTGACATGCCGGGTATAGGGATGTGAAATCAACGTAGTGAATTTTCTCACCCTCACCAGCTTTGCGGTAAAGATTGTAGGCATCTGTTCTTCCACCGTTAAGAGAATCGCGAGGATTTAAACGCTCGGGGTGTACGTATGTGGCCATGAATCTCTTAACATCAGGGTCACGCTGCTTAGCCTGGTTCCACTCACATTCCCACATCACTTCGACCCTAAACCCTTTGGTCTTGGTGAGGTATGTCACCTTATCATCAAAATGTCTCCTCACATCCCCGTAAGGGATATTTAACAGGGGGTGTATATGGTCTGGATTGTAGCGGCAATCATGGCCGTGATGAAAACAGCCATTAAATTCGAGTGCATGTTTGACACCATTTTTTTCATAATAGCCGTCGAGGTAGTACTGACCTACTTGCACCTCGCCACCTTTCAAAGCATGTTGTACAACCATATCTCTACTATCATTCACATATTCCAACCATTGGATAGAGGAGTTGGAGTATGCCTTATGTTGGTTAACATAGGCATTGTTGTGTGTGAGTGCTATTGTGTCTCGTTGCAGGAAGTGCCTTGTAGACAGCCATGCAGCAGGATGCTAATGTAGTCTGAGTGAATGGGTCTACACCAGTACAGCCCATGAACGTCTCGCGGTATTTCATGCACGCGTCCCTCAGTAGCACAACATCATGGACCCCATAAGATCGTAGCTCTTTCTGAAAATCAAATACGCCTTTGGATGCTTCGCTATACCATGTGTCAAAGTCGGCTCTGTCTTTATCGGACATGGTGTCGTACCCATAGTACTCACGATCTGGATAGGGGCCCCTATAGTAGTTGTTTGCTGCTGTGTTAAATTTGTGTGGGAAGTACCCTTTTTCACGGTGTTCAGATTTAAGGCCGCAGTTGTCTTAGCCAAACGCATGGGGATGAACGAATAGCTGTCAATGAACCGCTGTTTAAAGATCTCATCATACATGAAAATTAATCTGCATCCAGTCATGATTATTTTGGGCGTAACCCCTAGCTTGGTGAAATGCTCCAGTAAAATTATATTATCAAACCCTGATGCATTGTGGGCCAACCATGTGTAGCCCTTATATGTAGACCGTCTGAAGTGTTTCAACATCATAAACACACAACTACTACCCTCGGCCTCATAAGATCCCCCTTTGAAAGTCATGGCAGCAGCAAAATTAGCCTGGTGTTTACCATTTTCAATTCGTGTTTCTAAATCGAAAAAGATATACTTGGGCTCTGTCTCTTCCGGCTTGAAGGGTTGAATGAAACAGCTATGGTTATCACCAGGCACCAAATTGGCTTTACAGTGAGGACAACGCATGGATGAGCATCTGTGGGGGTTTTTCTTATTCATGCTGACATGATATCGTCTGTTACACTTTTTGCAGTACTTAGTGACATCACATGGGACCACCATTCTGCCTATAACCCCAGTGGGCTCAGGTTGTTTGTGTCTGGAATGGCAGTAAGCTGATTTGCAGTATCGCATACAATCACGGCAGTATACTGATGGTCCTTTATTTTTGTGGCAATTCACATCGTTGCATACATCACAATTGTATTTACACGCGTGATCACGTTTATTACTGTAGCCACGGTAGCAAAAACCACAAAAGTGACCTTCCCCCAGGAATGTATTGGGGCGCAAAATCCGGTGGTAATGATTGTCATGGAGGTACAGATAAACAGTTTTCTTAGGGTTGGGTGTCACCCTAGTCTGATACGTCAGCAACTCATGTAGGGGGGTTCGGTAAAAGACCACAATTTTAACATCATACATGTCCTCAAACACGGCCACATCAGCAAAACCTATTTGCTGCTGAGGCGTGAACCCCGCATGCTCATGCATGTCAGCCCCCAGCTCCAATAATCTATCGGCTGTGGCATCAGGGTTCAAAAAATGAGCCAGACAAATAGCTAAACAGGCATTGTTTGAGTCATTAGCAGGCGTGAACAAACATATTTTTTTCTTCCTGATGACCTCATCATGAGCCAAATCCTTCAGCTTCCTATAACCACCACCGTTTCCACTGCGCACTATAGAGACGAGGAGATCCAGACTCTGATCGGCCAAGAGCATCGTATTACTCTGTAACACCCTCTCAATAGCTTCAATCAACCGGTCCAAAGCATAACCATTTTCATTTGTCAATTTAGCCTGTACATCGGTAGTAAGACTTTCACCCCTTAACACAATGTTGATAACTGCATTTTCCCCACCTAATCTCCTTGAGAAATCCACAATATCGTTCAAGATAGCGTAACAGTGTTCTATGTATGAAGCCATGTCAGTATCACGCATGCCCCTAAAATTTAGCGGCCTACTTAGTTCCATACTGTTGAAACGGGGCCTGGCTATAACTCTGTAATCACCAACAACACCACCCTCATTCGCTAAGCGTTCTATGGCATCACGGTCTAAATTGTAATCAGGGGCCGTGTCATGTCCAACATTGCCACCGTCACAGGGCTGTACACCAGAACGGCCAGGGGTCACATCCACACTCACCGAGGGCTCATCTTGTAAAATAGATGTAGGAGACCTATCATGTACATCACCGCCAGTACCTGTTTGCAACCCAGACCCGCCAGGTTGTACATCCATGCTTACTGTGGGAACCTTGTCATGCATATCACCACCAGTGCCTTTTTGCACCCCAGAACCTCCAGCTAACACATCCATGCATACTGAGGGCCCATCAACTGGTGTATCTATTGGGAGTGGCCCATGTGTAACATTATTTGTCTGAAAGTAAGGATGGGGCATGTTAATAGGGTCATGTATTGGTCTCTGACTAATGGATGGCTGTGTGGTGTTTGAATCTATGCATCTCCTGTGATATGTATCCAAATTCTGTTTCATGCGCTTGATAATAGGATTGTCCCGGTCAATGTTTTGTACGAATCTAGCAGCTTGGCTTTCAAGCTGAGCAACCATTGTTTGCAGAGTGTTAACACTGTCAGGGTAGCCATCTCTTGTACGTTTATCAGACGGCTCGTTGTCGTCACCCCCGCTGTTTGATTCATCATTTCTAGAGCGTTTATGTGGCGGAGGCATTGCTACTCTGTGATTACTCAGCAAATTATTCAAGACTTTTTAAAACTAAATTACGCATATATAGCCTACCACACGTGTACAATCATAACTAGTATAAAAATAATTAAAAAATAAAAACAGCAATAGAAAAAAAAAGAAACCTAAAGGCTACAAATCAAAACAAAAAAGCCCTTAGACAATCTATCATAATAGGGTTTTTAACAAAGTCTAGATCAACATAAAAGTATCATCCCTGCTCTGTATACCATCCATAACAACTGCGAAATTCTTTGCATGATTCTTGGTAGCGACGTGATTATCTCTGCAGACCTCATGCAGAATTTTCATAGCACCAACAACCAGATCTAATGCATTGCCGCATGGATCTACTACACCGGTAGCACTACGAGTCATGTGTGTATTTAAACGTTCACCACATTTTGGCTTAGCATCATTTAGCATCAACACAACAGTATCCAAGGCTGATTCTGCATCTGTGTACTTATAGTGACCTGAGTTTACATCACACACAGCATTACTTACAGAGGGCCCAGCCGACCCCAAGTCATCAACAACCGTTAAAACTGACCTTTTATGAACTTCACAGGATTCGTTGGCTTCCACAGCGTTTAGTATATCCCAGTCAGATATGTCATCAAAATCCGTTCCATTAATATCCCATGTTTCAAGTTGTGTATCAGTCCATAAATCCACGCGGTTGATATCCTCTGATTGAGTCTTGACAATAGGTCGATAGTCCTTTGAATAAGCAACCCCGTTGTTGATAGATGCGTCTCCAAGGCCTATAGCGTCATCCGTTGTAGTCAGATCTGTAAATGATAGCGAACACATTAGCCTAGTGCCTAGCACATGTTTTATTTGATCATAAACAGATATTGGTGAATTTCAACTTACCAATCGTTTCTTGAACACCCACATATAACCGCTTAGCAGACCCCTCAGTTTCGGTTAGATCATCTTCAACATCACAATGACGACGCTTCTCAGTTGCTTTGTGATAGATACGGACGTCGGATGATACCCCCGCTGTAGCGGCTGTAGACCCCGTGGGGGTAGGCCTACTCGATGTATCCTCCACTTCAGACACCCCGATCGGTATATCCAATTCGTGTTCGCCAGGCAGAATGGACTCTGTTGTGTCGGAGTCTCTGATGACCTGATTATCATCAGATAGAACCGGTCTCGTGGCTATGAAATAGGATGGATATTGAATGTGTAAATATAAAAAGAAACACTTTTAGATTAAGACACGATATCAAGCAGTAAACTCCAGGGAAACCATACCTTCAGAAGCACAATCACCCTCTGCCTTGTCAAGTATATCACCATGCACTGAAAATGTAGAAACAATCAGAATACACTATTAACAAATAGCCTACTAATAAAAAGAATAGGAAACAGGAATAAACAAATACAAATCTCCACACAAGGTAATATTTAGCTTGGGGGGGACTTACAAAGTAGGCTTAGATATCCGGGTCTAACATTAGATGCTATAGGATCACCAGTTGTATTCAATGAACCACCAAGGATTGACAAACTGTTAAAAACAAAACAAAAAAAAAAAAAAAAAAAAATGCGTTAATGGCAATTAAAGTATTTCATGTATGTTATAGACAACCATTGACAGTAAGGGTAAATAGATCTTAATGCAAATACATACTCACATGTACTGAGGTCCATGCTGCACAGCTATCTTCTGACTACAGACAAGTCAATGATGAAGACTGATGAATACCTGGCAGAATGTTCTAACAGGATTTTTTAAACCTTAGGGGCTGACCATTCAAAATGTAGGCAGGTAATAGGTCATTACATTAGTTTGTAGGTTTGGCCCCCTGGCCTTCAATTGGTCAACGGAACATTGACCACGACCCTCATCACCCCGCCTACTGTATGCCATAGGCCTTATTACAAATGCAGATCCAGACAGTCGCCACCCCCTGCCAATACGTTTTTAATTGTTTGATCCTCTGTCCAATACACTAACTACTTACATCCTGATATGCATAGTAGCTGGCAATATCAGACACCATGTCTCCGGTTCTAACCAGCATCACCGTTTAATTGTTTGATCCTAAGCCCCATACACTAACTGCTTACATCCCCCTATGAATAGTAGCTAGCAATATCAGACACCAAGTCTCGGTTCGGCCATCATCCCCGTTTAATTGTTTGATCCTAAGCCCCATACACTAACTGCTTACATCCCCCTATGCAGAGTAGTTAGCAACATCAGGGCAGACACATGGCTACCTAGCACAACCAAAACACATCATTATAATGACTCTACGTGCATGCATACAGTTGTCACTAGCCATATACAGTTCTCACAGATACATTTGTGTATGTAATCAGTTAAACAGGACGACAGCGTCTAGCCCTCTATATGGAGCATACATGAAAGGGTCTTCAAACAATAAACTCAGAGACATGTCCGGACCCAACACCTCCTCTACAAAGTGTGGGGGAATCATAGACCCCCAATACATACATACATAATTAACCATTGTGATTGTAGTCAGTTAAACAGCACGCCTGAGCCGAGCCATCTGTTTGATAAGACACATGAAAGGGACTTCAAACAATAAACTCAGAGACATGGCCGGGCCCAACACCTCCTCCGGGCATAGACCCAACCCCTCCTCCAGACATAGACCCATTTGGTCACACACACACACACACACACACACACACACACACACACACACGACCCCACGATTCTAGTTATAAAAATTACAGTACATGGGATTTGGCTGACACCTTTTAACCAAACCAAAGCCTAGCAATATGGTAACCAATTTAAACTTTTTTTTAAAAAAAAAATATATTTTTAGTCCATATCTCTCAACATCTCTAGGACTTATCAAAAAATAAAAGTAAACTTCATACTACTCTCAGCCATTAATATAGTTGCTAGGAGTGGGGATCGAACCCACGAGGATACAAACATCCATTGGTTCTTAAGTCCAACGCCTTAACCACTCGGCCATCCTAGCAGCACACTTTGTATTTAGCCCCATTTACCACTAAACATATACAACTCTTACAAAGTTTATCTGATTCCCCATTATCCACAAAACACACATGGGGTTTGGGGCCAATATGGGCCCAGGGGTTTGACACCAGTCACATGACTGTCACATGACACTACATCCAATATGGATGCCAAGGGGCGTGGCATTGTTTGACACCAGACACATGACTGTCACATGACTTTACATCCAATATGGCTGCCCAGGGGTTTGACACCAGTCACATGACTGTCACATGACTCACAAAACAATAACAATAACAAACAACACGTGGTGACAACCACATGGCTAATTTGCATAAAAAGGAGGCGTGGTTATGACGTGATTTATGACGTTTCAGGGGGCGGGGCTTATTTTGACAGAAAGTTCAGGATAATATACTACTAATACTGTAATAATAGACGTGTTAACATATTATTTTGATTTTGGTAAAAAGGGGCCTTTCCACAGGAATTTATACCACCAACACTCCTGAAGCATGTCAGTATGTGGCTAACAACTGTGAAGCCAATGTACTTGTGGTAGAAAACCAGAAGCAGCTCATCAAAGTTCTTCAGGTAAATTATTTATTACATTCCACAAATTGATTGCACCTATCCACACAAAGTTATTAAGCATTGGAAAAACATGCAAGTTTTGTTGAAAGAAAAACAACAGACATAAAATTACACTGCAAAAAATAAAATGTAATCAAGTGTTATTTATCTTATATTAGGGTCAAAAAATCTATTTGTTACTATACATGTTTCATTATGTCCTGTTATAAATGCTAACCACATAAGATATTGAAGTGGCATTATACATTCTTCATTATGACCTGGCCAAACTACTTGAAGAAACTTTAGACCTAAAATTACTCAAGCTTCAATATGACCTAATAACACTGTTAAATACACCACAAACAGAATTGTTTGAAATGGTTCAATATTCCAATTACAAGATGTTTCATTTTGTCCAGTTATAAAATGCCAATGCAAGATATGTTTGAGACTTACATAGCACTCAAAGGATCATATTTTTTACTTAATTTAAGAAGACTATGACTTATTTTCAAGACAAATTTACTCAACACACTGGCAGACAAATTTACTTGTTTTTAGGATGAGGCTTCTTAAAAGAAGTCAAACTCTTCTTGAATTAAGTCAAATGATTTTATGAGAAAGCACTAGGTAAGTCTCAAATACTGAAAACAATACCAAATAGATTTGATTTGATATAAGATTAATAACACTTGGTTAGATTTTATTAGATAAACTGTTTTTGCAGTGTAAATAAACTCATTCAAATTATCAATTTTTGCCTGATGACCATAAAAAACTTATTGTGTAAAACTTATCTTTAAAACTGAAACTGAAACAAGACTTTTTTGAAGAAATGCAATAAGACTAGCAAGTAAATACTTGTCATTGTAAATAGCCTACTTCTCATAGCTTATTCCCCCTGTACACAATGAAAATGCTTTTGTTGTGCGACATGGACAAACAAAACTATCAAGCAAACTATTAGCAAAAACTATCTCTAAAGAGCTATATCTACTGACAAGGTAATATTTCACGATTCTTGCAAGATGTCGCCATTGTCAGCAATTCTTGAAGTTGCATTGCTGGTTCTCTCAGTAGCAACCCCCTATGGCTATGCTCCATAGCTATGCTAGGTGAACGATTCCCCTATTACAAGTTAATTTACCATCAGATAGGCTTTGTAGAGGTTATACTGTATAAAGGTAAAACTCTTGCAAATGTAGATAGATAGATAGATAGATACTTTATTGATCCCCAAGGGGAAATTCAAGGTCTCAGTAGCATACAGACATCACACGCAACATGCACTTACAGCAGAAAGAGTAAATATAAGTATATACATATAACAAAACTCCACTGTACAATAGAGACAGTAGAAGATAAGAAAAACTATCAGTGCAAGAATAGGTTGAGGTAATAGGGTTACATACATACATACTGCCATTCAGTATTGTAGCAGAAGCCATTGGTCATGTGTGCTAATATAGCATGAAAAACAGTGTAGCAGTAAAAACAGTAGTAAAACATTAGGCTGCATGTGGACAGTAGTAAAACAGTAGTGGACAATCAGTACTCAAACATGGAGAAGAGTTTGACTTTAAGAAGAGTTTGACTTATTTTAAGATGTCTCATCATGAAAACAAGCAAATTTGAAATTTATCTTAGAAACAAAGAAATGTGTCTGCCAGTATGTTGACCAAATTTGTCTTTATACTCTTATTACATTAAGTCAAAATTCTCTTACGAGCGAGCACTGTGCAAGTCTCTTTTTTTCTAAATATATATATATATATATATATATATATATATATATATATATATATAATCTTAATATGATATTAATAACAGTTGGTTAGATTTTATTTTTTGCAGTTTGATAGTTGTGCTTGTCAGCATGAAACGTCTCCAAGTATATATTTTTCTTAGCCAAAACAAGCGCTTTACATTGATTTGATGTTCGACAGAAGTCTTAATGGAAATCATTATTACGATGTATCTCTATTGTATCTATTTTTTTGTCCTATTAATTAGGTGAAAGACCAACTGCCGCATTTGAAAGCCATTGTTCAATACAAAGGTGATCTAGAACAGAAGCTTCCGAATGTATACACTGTAAGTTTGAATTGACTATAATAGGGTGTTATAAAACATTTCATACAGCATTTCATAGCATTTAAATATCTTGCTGTTTTCTCAGTGGACAGAGTTTATGAAGTTGGGTGAAGAGGTGCCGGATGGGGTGCTGGATGATGTGATAAAAAAACAGGCACCAAATGAATGCTGTACACTTATTTACACCTCCGGGACCACAGGAAACCCAAAGGGTGTCATGCTGAGTCATGATAATGTGAGTATTTTTAGGGCAATTCACAGATTACATTCAGAATGGATGATTAGTGAAGATAATTTATTGCAAGAAACACACAGGTAGTTTCACATTCAGGGTAAGCACTTGACATTACATACATGTCCCTGTGCCTGAAAAAAAAAATAGGATGATTGATAATTGTAGATGCAAAGTATTAGTGGTGCCTGGACAATTGTAAAAAGTACATAAAAAAACATACAGTATGTCTGCACAAAATGCTTCATACATTTTTGTATTCAAATTGATGTCTCAATATAAAATACATCAATTCAACACAGCATATTTACAAAACCAAAAATTGGAACACTTGAATATTCTGCTGTATCGAATTTGACCTCAATCTGCAACAAAACTCAACTGGTTAACTTGGTTTAGCAAATGTGTTGCCTCAAATAGCCTTTGCAACCATCACATAGGCAAAAGCATACCAACAAAATTGCAGATAGTGTTAACATCATAGACCTCTGCTGCATGCCGGGTAGGTCTTTGCCTCCACTTCATTCATTAATTCCATATTTTAGGACACCTCGTGGACATTATCCCTTACTATCACTACTACTATTAAAGAAGTAGAATCACGTTTTATTTTTTTTTTACAGATGTATCTGTACTTCTACTTGACTATGGAATGTGTGTACTTTTACCACCTGTGGACACTTCTATTCCGATTAGAAAACTGAATAATGGTTCAATCAGAATGAAAATTGTCATATAAACACCTCAATCGGAATGAAAATTCCTGATCCAACCAGGGGCTCGTTTCTAGAGAGTCGTTTGCTAACTTGCGTCGCAGCCTTGGTAGTTCGCTCCATCGTTCTTGGATTTGGTGTTTCTAGAAAGGGTAGTTCGAACTCTCAGTCGCAAACAAGGATGCAAAGATTGGTCATTTGAACTACTGCCCCTAGGCAGTCGCACTTGTGTCGTTCCTTGGTAGTTCCTGTTGGTGTCCGGAGCGCCTAAGCTAAAATCACAACTGCCTAACCAAAATTTATACTTGAAAAATTACGAAGCGGATGTTTATCTTGTGACTCAATGATTGATCTATCCTGTAGCTTTATTTTGATTAAGAGACTGACTCCCCTACTTGGCTCATTCTTGCTATTTATGTTAATTTGAGTATTGCCTTGCTTTTTGATAAGCTAGTATTATAATCTTCACAGACTCTTAAAATCAGCACAGTGATAAATGGTGTAGTGGCTAAAGCAAGTGACTATCCCAGCGTTGTAGGTTCGACTTTCTTATGATGTGAGATTTGCTTCTCGCTACCTGCAGGTGAACTAGTGTGACACTTATATTCAATTGTTTTTGACTGATGTCTTGTACCTATGGTCTCTCGATGTAGAGTAACTATACATAAATATGTATGGTCAAAACCTATTGTGTCTCGTAGGCCTTCTTACTCAGAGGTGAAAAGAAGAGATAGGAAGCGAACTCCGGCCGAGCGCGTAGTGCACTGACGTGTTGCCGTTAAGCCACGAGAGTTGATAACATTTGTGATACCCAGACATTTGTCCAGGCTATATATAGATATTTAACACAAATAATGGCACACATTGGTCGGGTTCAGTAAAATGTTTTATATACTTGCAATGGGGGGGTGGGGTATTACACGTTGCCACTGTTTCCACCAATGATATGTATCGCTGCATCATCAACAACGTTGTTGGAACTACAGTGTTCGAACGTCGGAGGTAGCGAATTGCGACACAGGTACGATGCTTTCTGGAAACAGGTGTAACAATGTCGTTGTTTGGTCACAAGTTGCGTCGTACCATGGTGATTGAGTAACGTTGTTGCTAACTTTTCTAGAAACGACCCCCAGATCGGCAGGGGCACAACGGATTAAAACGAAAAACAATGGTTCCGTGTCTTCCATGGGGCTACATGCCCACCAAGTTTCCTGCACCCCGGTCTTTCAGTGTCGAAGAAAAAAAAAACAATCCGGAAGAAAAAAAATCCAAACCTATATGACCGCCGCTTCACTGTGCGGCAGTCATAATACTAATAATAATAATAATAATAGAAAGAAAAGGTACAAAACACTATGGATGCCTTCGCTGCTTGATTTTTTCTTTTTTAAAGGTCTCATTCACTGAGAAACCGTTTAATACTTGTTACTTTCGAAATACTATAGCTCACTCCAAGTTGCATATGCATGCTGTACGTGAAAATTATCTTCTACCCCCATTGCCTGCATTAGCCAATGAAAGAAAATACACAGAAAAACAAGTGAATCAGAAAGAGCCCTTCCCAATGACGCTGAAGGGAAACTGATTATTCATGGCCTCGCCCACCTTGGCTTGTGACCGCCTACAGGAAGACTGGAAGATTTTGCGGCTAGGGGATTGTCTCTCTGCAGCTAGTAGGAGCTAACAGCAAGTTGCTAACATGGCGGAAAAAAATTGTGCCTGTGTTATTTGTGGCAATAACACATCAATGTTGCATGTCTTGCCTTAGAAACATGAGTTGAGGAAGAAATGGTTCGGATTTATCGTTGGAACACCACCACCGAAGTAGTGCAACATTAGTTCTGTGTTCCAATCATTTCGACCACACTCACTGCCTACAGTTAGAAAGTGGTTTTGCATCGATGTTCTGAAAACCTGGTTCTGAACCGTCATGACAATCGACCACCAGCTCACAGGCTGTAAGTACAAACAAGCTTTTCCACCTAACGTCTGTTACAAAATAGCATGTTCATATTATTCACGTTAGCATGCATGAAAAGGGTACAAGCTAGGCTTAGGCTAGCCTATATTACAGGAAGCTACACCAGGCACATAACTGAAGTGTTCTGTTCGCAACGTGTAAAATCAGAGAATGTCTAATAGGAAGGGCTCTGGTAAAATCCATTAGAGGAATGGTCTATTTTCATGTCCTCATGTCAGGCTACACAGCTTTCTAGCCTACATTAGCTCATCACGTTAGAAGCAAAGGTTTGTGATCTAACTTTTATTGTTGTGCTAGTTAGTTTCTAGAAGTCTTTTTCTAGTAGGCTAATACAGGTTCTTATGTGCTCATCAATGTTTGGGAAAGTCAATTCATGGGTTTATTCAGGTCACTTTCCACAGGTGTATAAAATCAAGCACCTCGATTATGAATGCAGACTGCATGGTGCTTGATTAATAATACACCTGTGTAAATGGACCTGATGAAACCCATGAATTGCATAACAGAATTGATATTACCGAATGTCTTCTTGTGGGTGTGCTACTTAGTACATCATACACCTTACCACAGTCACTAAAATATTTTTGTTTCCATTGTGCCAGTACAGTTTTGTGTGAGATAGTGAATGTCCTGTGCACTATTAGTATCTTGTAACTTGACAGTAATACACATTTATTTACTTTAGGTACCCAAACAGAATACTTCATGAAAAGTATGAGTATTGATACAAGCACTTCAGATACACCATGGGCATGGGGGCATGCTACCTCTACTGCCATCAAGCCTGTTCATCCAAGGCCAGCTAGAAGACCTCGGGTTAATCAAGAGGAGGAGGAGGATGAAAGCGACATCTCCACAATAACACCTGATGGCTCCACCTATGGCCCAGTGCAATCAAAGAGCAATGTAATAGAATCATCACAGCCAACGAATGTGTTTTGTGTGTTGTCCCTTCGGATCCCCAGGACAATACAAGCCGAAACAACAACAACTCAGACCTTTTTCCCTAAATAATCCCAGCACCATCTTACAAAGGATCTGTAGGCCAGATGTCTGCATCGTCTGGCAAAAAGAGGACATTGTTAATTCTGTGCATAGTTTGGATGTTCTTGTTTTGTGTTTGCATTATTTTAATAGACTGCAATATATTTGTCAGTGTTTCACGGACCACCTAGCAAAAAAAAAAAAAACAGTAGACCTACTTTAACAGTATATTACACAATAGGCCTTCTCACTGAACCACCTTGCTTATTGTCTTTGCACCTTGCTTATGGTGTCAGAGGATTCATATGATTTAAACTGGTTACATCAGTGTTGCAGAATTGTTTGGATTTACATACAAGTTGGTTCAATATTGCAAACAACTCATCTATTATATTTTACCACATCTACTTGTGGAACACTTAGAGATAGAGATAGAGATAGCTTGCGGACCACACTTTGAGTACCACTGCTGTATGTAAATATAATAAAGTTATTTATTGAAGATTGACCTGTTTTGTATATTTGTTTTAGGAGTTTCATCAGTTTTTGTCCCTTTTAAGCTAAAGGTTTCTCTTACCTTATCTTCTGTCTCACAGAGGGCCATAGTCGTCATAGTCGAATGTTTAGTGCATTTTGAAGGGAGTACATTATGCTAAGGCAGACTGGTCATACAGACAACAGGGGTACTGGTGTTGCCCGTTTTTCTAACCACATGAGCAATCCCCTTACTAAAAAGTAGTATAGGAATCTTATAGTATTTGGGACAAAATATAGTAATATTATAGGAATAATTATTATAGGAATAATTGGGACATACTGTAGAAGTACTACTAATAACTCTATAATATCCTGTAACCGCTATAGTTTTTCTATAGTAGTCTTATAGTACCTATAGTATGTCCAAATACTATAGTATTCCTATAAAATTACTGTAATATTTAGTCCCAAAATACTATAAGATTCCTATAGTAGGCTACTTTTTCTGTCATACGTGACAGAAAACAACTTGAGTAGGCTAACCTCTGCCAATGTCAGGCTATCAAAGCCATAGTTCTCATTACCGGAGAAGTCTTGCAGCACACATTCTCTGCTTCTGTAGGCATTCTGGTACAATTCCAGCAAAATATAGCTAGGTAGGTGTGTTTGCATTTAGATCTATATATATATTGGGCTATGACCAAGTGGTCTTTCAATGATAGTATCATGGAATTCAAACCATAACTATCTATTCCGATTGCATTAGCAGGCTAGGTCAGTGGCTGAACTGCATTTAGGCTTACCTGTGTTGTGAGGTAAAATATCTACTAGGAAGTCTGCAAAGACTTTTGACTGTGTAAAGAAATAGGTCTTTAATTTAAAACGTTTCCAACTGTTTATTACTTGAAAGCAAGATGACGATTGTCACAAACGTTTACCTCTTTTAGGAGAAATTTTAAGCTGACAGGCAATTGTTACCATTCTATTAAACCAACGTTCACCGACAAACGATCAGGAAGCGGTTCTTCTTCCTACTCGGATACTAGGATCAAGTTGGATCTCCGAAGACATTTTGTGCAACAGTTTTGACTCGAGTTTTAGCCAGGTTTTAGCACTGTAAAGTTGAATATGGAGCATAGCACAGGCAGAATCGGATGAGGACGCACTGGAGGAAGCGTCACAGTACTGTTAGCCAATCAGAGGTGAATTCATTAGCATGTCATTAATATGCATGACTAGAGGCGAAATCCAGTCGTTCTTCCCCACCCACCTTCCCCACCAAACTAGAACAGCATGAAACAGACGCAGGACAGCATTTTTTTCACCAAAACTGGCTCACAGGGCATTATTCATCAATACTACAGACCAGGGATGGAAATTAGCCACCCGCCCCCCGCCAAATGCAGGTAGTTTTGTGTGCTGGCGGGTGAATTTGGTCAACTTAAATAAATAGAGCTAGCATAGACTACCACAAATAGTCAGATCCGATCTAATTTTCATAATTGACGGTTAAAGAAAGTGTCTGTAGGGATCATGTAACGTTACCAGCCGTAAATCGCGCTGATTTGAAGTTCAACAACTACCAGTGAGCCGCCACCTGCAGCATAGCCTATAGTCACTGGTGCAGTGCTTCACTTTTTGCCATTACCATTAAGAAACTGTCGCTTCATGTGCAACTGCTAGCTTATTTCAGGATGACTGCATATCTAGTGAGATCTGTGGATCTGCGTTGTATCTAAACAGACTAATATTCTCACGTGAATTTGATTCTGGCCCAAAACATGACTCCGCCACCTCCTTGCTGACGTCTCGGCCTTGTTGGGACATGGTGGCCATTCACCAACCATCCATTACTCCATCCTTCTCGACCATCTAGGATTGCACGGCACTCATCCGTAAACAAAACTGTTTGAAAATTAGTCTTCATCTATTCCTGAACCCACTGCAACCATTTTCGCTTGTGAGCATTGTTTAGGGGTGGCCGAATAGTAGGTTTATGCTCACTTGCAAACTTCTTGAGGATCCTACACCGTGAGGTTCATGGGACTCCATATACAGCGGCTTCAAATACCTGTTTGCTGCTTTGCAATGGCATTTTAGCAGCTGCTCTCTTAATCCTATGAATTTGTCTGGCAGAAACCTTCCTCATTATGCCTTTGTCTGCATGAATCCATCTGTGCTCTGAATCAACGACAAATTTCTTCACAGTACCATGATCACGCATACGTTTTCGGGAAATATCCAATGTTTTCATACTTTGTCCAAGGTAGTGCACAACTTCAAACTTTTCAGCAGCAGAGCGATCCTTTTTCTTTCCCATATTTCTTGAAACATGCTGTGGCATGCTTAATAATGTGGAACATCCTTCTTAAGTAGTTTTCCTTTGATTTAGCTCACCTGGCAAACTAATTATCACAGGTGTCTGAGATTGATTTCAATGATCCAAAGAGCCCTGAGACACAATACCATCCATCAGTTTAACTCATTGAGTGCCAAAAACGTAATATTAAGTTTTTCCTTCCCATGCGTTGAGTGCCAAAAACGTAATATTACGTTTTTAGCTTTTTTTTTTAATTACGAAACTAGACACTCTAACACATCTTAAATGTGATTTTGGGAACTCTGTGATGAATGGAAATGAAATATATGACGATCGTGAAACTCATGAAAACGCACAATCTGGACATTTTATCTGGACATTTTATCATAACTCGGTTGCCGCTTTGGGTCGAATCAGTGACGCATGCATGTCAGGTCAAAACCAGGCCATTTTCGTGGGTCTATCACTAGGTGGCAGTCTCGCCAGGTCTTGCTGATCACTTCCCAGAAAGTCTACACAAGTAAGTAACAGGCAACACTTCATATTTCATGAAAGACGTTATATCTCCATTTCTAGAAAAAAATCGATTTTGATGAAAACTAGCCACTGTTTAGCTTGGGATTTCTCAGGAACAGAGGCGTGTAGAAATACACGGTTTGCACCCACCGAGAGCTTAAAGTCTCACCTTTTAATTGAGCTATTGTATGTGTTCGTAGCTATAACACAGAATATGCTGTGGCTGTACAAAAATCATCAACAATGGTCCTAGATTGCTGGCACTCTAGGACAAAGCTCCCGAAAACAGCTTGGCATTCAATGAGTTAATTGAAAAAAAAAAAAAATAAGTTATGTATTAAGTTATTACATAATTGGCAAAAAGTTACATTAAAATCATTACGTTATTGCTAATGATAATTATGGTGGTGGATCTGTGATATTGTGGAGCTGTTTTTATTCCAAAGGCCCTAGGAATCTCATTAATGTGCATAGTATCATGCTTAATGTTCTACTCTTGTTCTTTGTTGAAACATTTATATAGATCACATGGATTGCTAATGCTGTAGGAACCATGACTAATTTGAAGATGTGTGAGGAAGAGGTTGTCAGTTACTTGCCTCTCAGTCATGTGGCCGCTCAGGTGAACGACATATGGATTACTATGCGGTTTGCAGCAACAACCAGTTTTGCTCAGCCAGATGCTCTGAAGGTATTGATTTGTTCGTTTTAGTTATAAACATTAGAATCCTTGAAAGAAAATTGCAGTAAATTATACTGTCATCTTTTCTTGATCCCCAGGGCTCTTTAGTGGAGACTCTACGAGAAGTACATCCAACAAGTTTTCTGGGGGTACCACGTGTGTGGGAAAAGATGCATGAGAGGATGAAAGAAGTTGGTGCCAAGTCCTCATTTTTACAAAAACAAGTGGTTGATTGGGCCAAAGAAAAAGGGTCTAAGGCCAGTCAAAATGAAATGAATGGGTGTGTGAAAACATTTACAAATTTACGTAACTAACTTGAACTAAACCAAAATGTCAAAATGTAAATTTTTATAAGGCTTGTTGACATTGATTAATTCATTGATTGAGTCATTGATTGATTCATTAATTAATTTATCCTCGGAGGTTCATTGAGGGTAGTCCTCATTTTTAGTGAAGCCGAGATTACAGTAACAATGAAAAAACAAAAGAAATAGTATAATAATTGTAGTAAAAAAAATATAAGCCTGCAAATAAAAAAAATAAAATAAATATTAAGATAACCTACATAAAATTGTGGACGAGGAAGGACAAATGAAAATACATAATAAAACTATTAATATTATTATTATTATTATTATTATTATTATTATTATTGGTAATAATAATAATAATAATAACTAGAAATGCAATTCTGAGGAATTACATGAGGGGATGCAATCTGCAGGCTAGGTAGACAGGTCATTTGCTGGAAAGATTAGGCCTATTTTTTGGTCAAAGTTTTCTTCATGGATTCCTGGTCAGAACCCCTATTGGAACAGATTAAAACTTGGGGCATGTTGAAAAATCCAATATGGCTATGCCACTTTTTGCTATGCTATGGGGACATTTCTGGTAAAAACAGTGTCATTTTAGCAAAAAAACTGTCTTTTCTATTAAATACATATGTACAGAGGTTAACTGATGTTTTTAAAACCCTAAGTATTTTTGTAACAATTTTAAATCATTAAACAAATTATAATTTGGTCAGATATTTGTCAAATATCAGAAATCATCAAATTTCCTTCAAACATAAACCTCTTACAGGTTAAATACAGTTCAAATAAATTGGGTTTCTTAACTTAAACAGATTAAAACATATGGCATTTAGACATTTTCCCAAAAACTTAATATAAATTCAATAATATCCCCAAAATGGTGAATTTTTGGGCCTACACTTTTGGCTAAGCTAGAGGTTTTTTTTCCTATTAAAAACATTTTGACAAATGTTAATTGATAACAAGATAGTTCCATAAAGGTGATGGAATTACAAAAAATACTATTTTATCACTTGGCTAGCTATATTGTTACTATTAATATATTAATAATAGTAATACTTAGAGTAGCTGAGAGAAAATTACGTAAATCCAGAGATGGAAATGATCTTAGTAACTTCCGGTCTTTGCTATCATCTTTTTCATTTACTGTTACACTTGCAAAAAATACATTCTATCAGAGCAAGATTGAGAGCGCAACTGACAGTAGAAAACTTTTTTCAACTTTCAAGTCTCTTCTCAATCCTCCACCACTGCAATCAGCTACTTCACTGTCAGCAGATGACTTTTTCATTTTCACTGAAAGTTGCTTAACCCTCCTGTTGTGTTCGTTTTATGTTAGTTTTGTGTTCCCGGTCAAAAATGACCGCTGCATTATAACTTGTTATAAATCCATAGTAACACACATATTATTGTAGCAGGGCGAGGTTTTGGAGGACGGCACTAAGAGCCAATCACTGTAGCCAGAGTACGCCACCCTGGGCCTAGCACCCAGGGAATGAGTTAAGAGAACACATAATTGCAACTCCAGTGAAAACATGACCAAGTTTATTTAACTGAAGCCATGGAAAAGGAAAGGGGGATAGCTGCAAAAGACATGAAGACTATAGTCTGGGTTAGGGAAAGTACAAAAATATTTATTATGTTTTCTTGTTGCACTTTTGTTTATATAAAATGATCATAACTAACAGACAGGTTCCCTAGGGGAGACACGATGGAGCAGAATGAGCAATTATGTATAAACCGCACTCTAGACACCTGGAAAACCTGTATTTATCTAACTATACACTGTTAAGTTGTACATAATTAATCTCTATCGTCTACATAACTGCACAGAATACTGTACTCAACCTGCACTTGGTATTTAATGCTTCTTTTCCGCTTCTGGTTGGATGTCAACTGATTTCATTGGCTCTGTACCTGTAGTCTGCTAAATGACAATAAAGTTGAATCTAATCTAATCTAATCTAATTTGCCCGATGAAGAACCTGTTGGGTTGAAGAATTGTTCTTGAAATTGTCAATGAAATACTAATTAAATAGCAACAAAATAACACATCAGGTTGGCATTTTAATCTGAATTTCTATCCATCCATCCCATGTTATTTTTTGTCTGTGTTTATTCCAGGACTAATGTGGTGCCTTGGGGTTTCTCTGTTGCCAACAACCTGGTTTTCAAAAAGGTGCGTTCTGCCTTGGGTCTTGACAATTGCAAGGCATGTTATACAGGAGCAGCTCCCATCACCAAGGATACACTTGAGTATTTCATGAGCCTGCACATTCCCCTTTTTGAGGTTTATGGCATGAGTGAGAGCACTGGCCCACACACCATCTCCTGCCAAGAGGGCTTCTGCATCACAAGGTAAGCTAGGTCCATCTTTTCTCAAACATTCAATATACCACTCAATGTGTACTATTTTACCTCCTTTGGTTAATTCATTCACAACATGCAATTGAACTACTGTATACTGGTGCAGAGAGATATAATAAATGCTTTTATCATGCACGCACACCCACATTTCATCCCTATTTTATCCAAACTAGAGGCAAATGGCATGAAAAATGAACCACAAATGTCCCAATCTCCCAATTATATCTACCTACAATCTATGGTTATCGTTGATTATGAAATTTGGCAGACAGTTTTTCCACAGCGACTTACAGTACATGAACTCTACATTAGTTAAAATAATAGTTTTAAATGAAGATGAAAAAATCCTACATTAAGCATAATAGTAACAATATCAATAACAATATCGAATATCAACAATGACAACACATATTTTTTCATATTAACAAAAATCATAAACACAAACCATAACTCTATAAGAGAATTAATTCATTAATTAAGTACAGGATGACCAGATGACAACCGGAAAGTTTTCCACATTCTTTTATGTTTCAGACTCATCTTAAAATGGATTCAATTCATTTTTTCTTATATCATTCTATGCACAATACTCAAATTGTCTATAGGGACAATTCTCTCAACCTCGTGGCTTGGTTTTCACTCTGACATACACCATCAACTGTGAGACATTACATACACCGTGTTCCAAATTATTAGTATGCAAATTGGATTTAAGTGTCATAAGCATATTTTTTTTGTTTTTCAATTAAACTCATCATGCAACAATGCAAAAACAATGAAACTATTGTAGGCCTAATTATATTTTACATTAGTAAAGCAGTACTCTGATGTGCATGCTTTCACAAACTTTTTTGAACAATCTCTTTAACAAGCACTTTTAACAAGCACTTTAAACATTGACTGTTTTGAAGTGCATGTATAGCAATATAGTATAAAAATAATAATAATTGTGAGATCATTATAATTTGATGGGGGGTGGGAGGAGGGGGTGGGTTCATGTAGGTGGGCCCTATGACCCCAAAGTATGCCTTGACTGGGCCTCAGGTCAAAGAAGTTTGAGAAAGGCTGATGTAGACGACAAAGCAGCAAGGAGGCGTCGTGTAATCATTTAAACAAGTTTTATGACAAGGTCGATGAGGGTGGGAAAAATCGTACATTTCTGTGCAAACTTTGCCCGCACTTCAGTCACATTGTCTTTTAAGAAAATGCAGTTCATTTTTCGGTTCCAACAGCCAACAACCTCAGAACTGACCCTTCAGGCCTCTCAGGAGGCGCTGGCCTTTACCCACAGCCAAGCGGTTTTGCATACCGAGCCAAGCGGTCTACAGAGGATGCAATCTGCTCTGCCCTCCACCCAGCCCTCACCCACCTGGAAAAAAGAGACTCATATGTGAGATTGCTGTTTATAGACTTCAGTTCTGCATTCAACACCATAATACCACAACAACTCATCTGCAAACTTGACAAACTGGGACTCAGTACCTACCTCTGCAACTGGCTACTGGACTTCCTCTGTCAGAGGCCCCAAAGTAATGCGTGTTGGCAACAATACCTCAAGCAGCATCACACTGAGCACAGGGGCCCCAAGGCTGCGTGCTCAGTCCGCTGCTCTTCACCCTGCTGACGATGACTGCACTGCAACCTACAGCAACAATCACATAGTGAAATTTGCTGACGACACAACTCTGGTGGGTCTCATCACCAAGGGCGACGAGACTCAATACAGGTTGGAGGTCGACCATCTGACCACGTGGTGCAGGGACAACAACCTCCTGCTGAACGTCAGCAAGACCAAAGAGATTGTTGTTGACTTCCGGAGAGGTCACACCCAACACCTGCCACTGACCATCGACGGTGCTGTGGTGGAGAGAGCGAGCAGCACCAAATTCCTGGGGGTGCACATCAGTGAAGACCTCTCCTGGACCACCAACACTGCATCACTGGCTTAAGAGAGCTCAGCACCGCCTGTACTTCCCAAGCGGAAACTCAGGCGAGCAAGTGCTCCACCAGCCATCATGACCACATTCTACCGAGGCACCATCGAGAGCATCCTCTCCAGCTGTATCGCTGTGTGGGGCGGAAGCTGCACTGAATACAACAGGAAAGCCCTGCAGCGCATAGTGAACACAGCTGGAAGGATTATTGGTGCTTCACTCCCTCCCCTGAAGGACATTTACACCACCCACCTCACCCCAAAAGGCGACCAAAATTGTGAGTGATGCAAGTCACCCCGCCACAATCTGTTTGATCTACTGCCCTCTGGGAAGAGGTACAGAAGCCTGCGCCCCGCACTACCAGACTCACCAACAGCTTCATACACCAAGCCGTGGGATGCTGAACTCTCCCTCCTCCCTCCCCCTCCACCCTCAGCTACATAACATCCTGGACATTGGACCCAAAATGGCCGCCTGCACTACTCCACTTGCACACTTGCACACTTGTACACTTTACAACTGGTGTTGTTGTCCTGAAACACAACACTTCTGCTGCTCTTACATAACTTGCACCACTATGCCACTTTCTTCTTACTTAGGTCAAACAGAACTACCCAAGCCTTTTATTGGCCTGAATTTGCACTAGTATTTTTATTGACTGTCTATGCACAATTTCAACCACATTTTGCTGCTCTTATTTTTTCATTATTATATGTGCCCTCTTATTTACTTATTTATTTACTTTTTTTGTTTACTTGAATGTTATGTTTGTCTGTGGACCTAAATTGGTAAAATATGTCTTGTCTTCACCGTGGGATAGTGAGAAACGTAATTTCGATCTCTTTGTATGTCTGGAACATGTGAAGAAATTGACAATAAAGCTGACTTTGACTTTGACTTTGACTTTGACAGCCAGTCAGCAGAAATTTGATTGCCTTTAAAAAATCTGAAAGTGGCTGCATTACGTGATTATTTCTGAGATTCTGATACGTTTTTAACCATGACCTATACACAGTTCTGGTTTGAAAATGTATCTCTTAAAATAATCACTTTATGCAGTCAGCTTAAGATGGCTTACTAGCAACTAATTACCCTAGCAACAACCTAGAAACCACCCCTGTAATGTCAACCTAGCGACCACCATAGCAACCAGCATGATTGCCCTAGCAACCAGCATATCAACCACGTTATTTATGCGTTTTAGCTTATTGGATGTTGCGTTAATGCAGATAACTTTTGATCTCTGTGCCCGATTTTCATAAATGAGGTACCGCTGGAATCCTTGGATGACGCCGAGTTCCATGCCCCTGATCAAACCCACTCTTGCAGTTACTTGGAACCGCAATTCTAGTTGTGTTTGGTATTGCATTTATGAGTGTTGTTGTGTTTTGATATTCACCCAGTTGCGGTAAAGAGGTGCCTGGTTGCAATACCAAGCTAGATAACCCTGATAAGGATGGAAATGGGGAGATATGCTTCTATGGACGACATGTGTTCATGGGCTATTTGAATATGCCTGAAAAGACAGAAGAGGCTTTGGACAATGAGGGCTGGCTACACTCTGGGGACCTGGGTAAACATGACAAAGAAGGTTTCCTGTTCATCACAGGAAGAATTAAAGGTAGGCCATGTCAGACCATGCGTGAAAACTCACACTGTCTTCCTTGTCCAACATGGTCAGTCCGTCATCAATTCCTCAGCTTATCTTTGAGAATGCTTTTTGCCTGTCTGGATTAGTCTTGACCACCTACAACCTATACGTCATTCATAAGTAAAATTGTGATAATGGGCAAAAATGTTGTCTTTAATAAGTGTAATGGTTGAAAGACAATCCTGATAACCTAAAAGGTTAAAAATCTGACAACCATGACATTTTGCTTTACAGAGATAATAATCACTGCTGGAGGAGAGAACATTCCTCCAGTGCCAATTGAAGATTTTGTAAAGGAGGAAATTCCAATCATTAGCAATGCAATGCTAGTAGGAGACAAGAAAAAGTTCCTTTCCATGCTTCTCACACTGAAAGTAAGAGTACTTAAAGGCTTACTAGTCATATTTTCTTTCTTCAAAATATGATATTGTATTAACCCACTGCCATACACTTCCTTAGTGTGTCATGAATGATGCAGGAGAGCCTACAGATGAACTAAGCCCTTTAGTGATTGAGTTCTGTCGACAGCATGGTGTTAGTGCTACCAAAGTTTCAGAGATCGTCAAGAACAAGGAGCCTGCTATTTACAAAGCAATTCAAGAGGGAATGGAACGTGTAAACAATAAAGCCACTTCCAATGCCCAGAGGGTTCAGAAGTGGACTATTCTACTTCAAGACTTCTCTATACCAGGAGGAGAACTTGGTAGGTAAAGCATTAAAGTGTAATACCAGCGAAAATTGACCAAAGTGTGCTTTTTCTGCATTTAAAACACATCAAATAAGCTGTGGGGCTTGTAGCGTATATTGGAGCAAGTTCTGTAGTGGTTGATCAACGAAAAATACTGTCTCCACGGCTTATTTGATGTGTTTTAATGCAGAAAACCACTCTTGGATCAATTTTCGCTGGAATTACACTTTAAGATTTGACTGAAAATGTAAAAGCCCCATTATTATATTCGTGGATATAGAATGGGAATCTCATTTTAGACACCATTTACGTTTTATTACATTTTATTTTGTGTGAAGCATTAGCTGTGTTGTAACGGCATATTCTGTTATATTCTGCTCCTTACATGTTCAATCCGACACTGAATATCTTGTTTGCCCAATAATAAAAATTGTAACACTAGGTGCAACACCCAACCGTGTCCATGTAGACACTAATTGCATTAACAGCGTCTACTACACAGCTGGCACCACTGGCAATAAACAACCTGACTTAAGAGTGTTCCGTGCATGTGGTCCATTGATATAATGTCAAATATTCTATTGTTTGTGACTCATTATCTGGAACATCACATTTGTGTACCAAACCACATTCTTTGCATTTTCACTTCTTAGTGAGTAGCAATTAGTGTGTAACGTGCTAAAGAAGACAGGCAAATATAATTAATGAATTATTTCATTGAGAAATTGACAATTTTCTCAATCATCTTTCAGGTCCCACACTGAAGCTGAAGAGGTCATATGTCTCTGAGAAATATCAAGGACAAATTAATACATTTTACTCAGGAACATAATAGTCTCTAATGGGTGCACTTTCCATTAGGCCTTCAGTGGTAAATTGCTTTTCTATTAATGATCCATATGATATGTATCATGCTTTTCTACATGTTGATTTGTAAAATGTCTTGGTTATTTTGCAAGCAAATTGATCTTTAGAACATTGAGATTTACAGCTATGGTGTTATTTTCAGGATATTTATATTACAGAATATTTATATACTATTATTCAGTGTGGCATTTGCAAAAGTGGCAATTATTTATGCGGTTTTGATACTATGTGATTTCTTTTTATGTCTGGTATTTTAATTGTGTTCTATGATGATTCTGGCAGGGACAAGCTTTATATTTACACTTTAATAAGCTAACATTATTTTAACAGTTATCTCAGTTGATCACTGACACTAACTATTGTTTATTGTTTTGAAGTGTGTTGAAATCAATCAGTTGTACATCTAACTGTACATCTAACTTTTCACTTGTGATACTCTGTATGATGTAGTACACTGCAACATATTCTTAATTTCAGTGATTTTATTTAATCCCAAGCACTGCATGTTAAAATTAAAATAAACTTGATGCAAAATGTTTGAGTATGCGTCAGCCCAATTTAACCTCAAATGTTCTGGAGTGATGAGCCTTGACCTCTGACCACAGGTCTTTATGTGTTTTAATATAAGTATTATATGCCACCATGATTTAGGCTTCCTATGTGAGTTAAAGCAAGAAAAGAGACTATTCAGTCTGTTGTCTGCAGTCTGCATGTGAGAAGACAATTAGCTTAAATGTGCTCTAAGCGATGTTACACAGTTTTCTTTTGTCAAGTACTTTGCTCAGGAAAGGTAGGTTTGATATAATAGGCCTGTGATTACTCAGGATAATATGGTTTGACTTTTTAAAGGCGCATTAAGCAATGTAACACGGTTTCTAAGCTAAAACATTTTTTGTCACATACTGTACAGCAAACATCACCTCACCATCCACTAACTGCCTGTGCCCTGAATACACTGTAAACAAAAAAAAAGCGGTCTCTGACAGCCTAGGCTCCAAAAACGGCAACAAAAACAATTTGGTCCAGCCTAGACCATAAAAACATAACAAACCGTTCCAGCCAATCACTGAAGAGATGCATGTTTAAGAGAGTTTCAATTGCACGGGAGGGAGGGGGAGGAAGCGAGCTAGCTCTCTGTTTTGTTTGAACGTCAACAGAAATTACGTTACCCAGCATTGCTTAGAACACCTTTTTCAAAGTCAAAGTCTGCTTTATTGTCAATTTCTTCACATGTCAAGACATACAAAGAGATCAAAATTACGTTTCTCACTATCCATGGTGGAGACAAGACATCATTTTACCAATTAAGTCCACAGACAAACATAACATTAAAGTAAACAATAAAAAGTAAATAAGAAGGCACATACAATGAATAAATAAGAGCAGCAAAATTGGGTTGAAATTGTGCATAGACAGTCAATATAGTAGTGCAAAGTCAGGCCAATAAATGGCTGAGGTAGTTCTGTTTGACCTAAGCAAGTGGTAGTAAGCAAGTGGCATAGTGGTGCAAGTTATGTAAGAGCAGCAGAAGTGTGTTTTCAGGACAACAACAAGTTGCAAAGTGTGCAAGTGTACAAGTGGAGTAGTACAAGTGGAGTAGTGCAAGGCAGCCATTGTGGGTCCAAAAGTCCAGGATGTTATGTAGCTGAGGGTGGAGAGGGGGGAGAGAGTTCAGCATCCTAACAGCCTGGTGTATGAAGCTGTTGGTGAGTCTGGTGGTCGGGAGCGCAGGCTTCTGTACCTCTTCCCAGAGGGCAGTGGATCAAACTAAGTGTGAGCGAGGTGAGGTGAGGTGGGTGGTGTAAATGTCTTTCAGGGAGGGAAGTGAAGCACCAATAATCCTTCCAGCTGTGTTCACTATGCGCTGCAGGGCTTTTCTGCTCTTTTATGCTCTCAATGGTGCCTAGGTAGAATGTGGTCATGATGGCTGGTAAAAAGGACGGCACTTTATGATCATAAACTCCGCCAGTGATGAGCATTTTCCTCCCTTTACAATGGCCCCGTCTGCTCGATAGCATGCTAGCTGCTCCAGTTGTACAGCAGAGTCCGGAATGTTGTCATTTAACCAAGTCTCAGTGAAGACGAGCACACAGCAGTTACTCACTGTACGGTTCGTTGATCTCAGCAGTCGTATGTAGTCCATTTTGTTGTCCAGTGATCGTACATTTGCCAGGAGAATAGATGGTATGGCTGGGCGAGTTGGGCTGGCCGCTAGCCTGGCCCGGATGCCTCCGCGCTTGCCCCTCTTCTGCTTCCTTGCACACCGCTTCCGACGCTTTCTTTCCGGGGGAGGAGTAGCAGGCGAGTCCGGTGTTGTTGCAGGCCGGAGTAGTCCGAGTTCCTTTAGCGTCTCTGTTGCAAATCAGAACGCTGCACAACTTGCTTTACAGAGCAACTTGCACTTTGGAATGCGTTTTAGATCACCAAAATAGGGCCCTATGCTATTTTGGTGATCTAAAACGCATGGTCACTAGCGAATAGCTTAAACAAATTTCGCGGTTTGTCCAGTCCACATTGGGGGTGGTTTTGTTATCTAACGTTGGGTGCCTGGCGCAAGAAGACGTAGCAGAAACAGCGAAGGAATAACCAGACCTGCATAGGACTTCTTTAATCAGTGGATGAGCAACAATAAATGACGATAAAACAGAGATACTTTTGGTTGGACCAAAATCAACATGAGACACCGTTCTTAGTAACCTTGGGAACCTGGCACACCAAGTCAAATCAAAAGTTCAAGCCTAGGTATCATCTTTGATACAGAGTTAAAGTGTAAGTTCAGTGTAAAATGACCCATAGCCCTGTTGTATAAGCTCACAACATGCAGCCCATCGGAAAAAGAATGAGACATTTGGGACAACATAGGCCAAGTTATGGACAGGCAGCTTAAAGCAGACCCAAGGCTGATGTGTTAGCTGAACTGCACTCGCTTAGCCTGACGAGCCAGACCCACATCAAAATGTAGGGTCTGGGAACTCACCATTTGCAGTGCTCAATCTGAGGGGCGGGATAAATAATTGTCTTTCAAATTTTCCTCTACCTGCTATAGGATAGCGCTACAACTCATGAGTCCCATGCGTTTTAGTTTAGATCGAAAATTTTTCCAGCTTGCAAGCCAACTTGCTAGACTACCCTGGCTGCAAATTCCATTTGCTGCCGCTAGGATGGGTCTAGATTTCTAGGCTAGCACTCGCTCCCTATTTCCTATAGAATATTTTTAATATTATTTATTTATTTATCTTTTACAGCTTTTAATATCCTATCAACCAAAGGACCTTTAGATCTTCCAATGCTAATCTTTTAATTATGCCTAAAATGTAAACCCAATTTCCTTGCAGTAATATGCCACATTCTGACCAACTTAAAAGTGTTAGATCCAACATTTCTCTTTTACAATCCCTTCTTGACATGTCTAAAGTCTAAAGTTGTTTGTGCCAATTTTATGTCGCCCTGTAGACAACTTAAAAGCATTAGATCTGTCTTTTCTGTTTCATCATTCCCTTAGATCAGTGGTCCCCAAACTTTTTCTTCCGAGGGCCAGCTCACTATGCGAGGGCCAGAGACTTAGAGTATATCAGTAACCTTAAATAGCTTAGTGCTGTGAACAACAACAGTCTACCTTAGTTAAATATTCCATTACATTTAATCAGGCTACTGCAATTTAATACCATTGTTAGCTGTGTTTATATTGCCATCATGCCATGTAAAATGTAGCTCAAATGAAATAATACTAATAAAAAAGACTTCAGCATTCCCAAAAGTATTAGCAGGGAGTCCCAAAAGTGTATTTTATCTAAAATGTGTGAACTCTGAACTCTGTGTCTTTGCATACACAGCTCAAGTTGTGAACAAGCAATATCCTACAAATAATTTAATAATCAAACTATGAGAGTTTTATGAAGTGCTGGCAAAAACATCTGAAATTCTACCACCATTCTAACTTTCACTTACCTGATGAGAACTTTGTGAAGTGTGAATTTGGATGAACATTCAAACGAGTGAATAAAAAATAGAAATAATT
Organism: Alosa alosa; assembly: GCF_017589495.1. Taxonomy (NCBI): domain Eukaryota; kingdom Metazoa; phylum Chordata; class Actinopteri; order Clupeiformes; family Clupeidae; genus Alosa; species Alosa alosa. The sequence continues at coordinate 1,685,120 of NC_063193.1, read as the reverse complement.
ATCCCAGGAAGTCCCAGAAAACTTTTAGAATACTTTGAGCACTGATGCAGCTCAGCATAGGCCTCTTTACATTGTTTGCAGGTAAGCCTATTTCATTCCGTTTTCAATGGTAAACGCGAAACAGCGGCAAAACGACCACCAGTGGACAAAAACAGTATTACACGTGTACTGTTAGGACTCGCCATAGAGAATGAATGAGGGAAATTACGGAGGTTATAGTTTGGCGATGTCATACTCTTGTGCGGGCCAGATGCTATATACCACATATATGTTTTGGGGGGCACCCAAAATGAGGTGGCGGGCTGTAGTTTGGGGACCACTGCCTTAGATTCTAAGACTTAGAACATTAAAAAGTAAAAAAAAGTAAAGTAACTTCAGGAGCTTGAATTGTCAGGTGCGACAAATGCTACAAGATTACAATTTGAAAATGATACAGATAAGATACTGAGGGAGAACATTAGGACATGGACCCCATATGACCATGCATGACCTTTGACCCCATGACCTTGAGTACCTAATAGCTGATTCAAACAACAGGATATTATTAAAACCACTTAATGGATATGACATGAGGATTTATGCAAGGGATAACATTCGCCGAGGTGCCCTGATATGCAGAAATAATGGAGGAGACGGACGCAAAGACCTCCCAGATGCAAAAAAGGGTGGAGTGGTGTATTTTAGGACACCTTACAGGATGCTATTCTGTTTGTCTCCCATGTTGCCAGTCATGTATATAGCACAAAAAGGGAAGTTCAGTTCAGTTTAAAAAGAGACTTTCCTGTTCAATTTGTCATATTACTTTAATTTGGTTACTGAAATGATGGTGGGTAGTTTGCTTTGTTACAGTTGATTCCACTGTTGATAGATAGATAGATAGATATATAGATAGATACTTTATTGATCCCTAAGGGGAAATTCAAGAATGTTGTGAAGCATGCTTGTTGTCAGTTCAATCATCGTTTACATTGATATAGGACTGTGATTACATTTATTTTTTACCAGATCTACTTCATAGGAGCCCCAATGTACAGAATTAATAGCCCTCTGCCAGCCAGTCAGAAAATAGTATTTCTTGTCTCTTCGGAATACGTTTTCAATAATATGCCTTGTAGTTTCTTTTTTGATATGCCATGATTGTGTGGGTATATTTGTATTTTCACATGACAAATTACTTGTATTTTAATGAAATAGGCCTATTTGTGCCCACCTCTGACCATAGTAGGCTAGACTACTCCAGCACAGCTGGTGGCGGCAGTATCAAATTAGTTTACAGTCACAAGTGTTCAATTGTAAACATCAGCAGAAAAAGACACTGACACATTAGCCTACTTTGGAATAGGCTAACCTATAGTTTAACCAACTACTCCGAGTGTAGCCTTACCAGTGTAAGACATGGCTATGGTAGAAGTATGGGTTATTATGGCTGCGTTGTGTGTTGCAGAGGCGAGTCCACCTATGCTTACTGTTAATTTGGATGTGCCGCCAGAGGAACGATGGGCACCACTTGTGGAATTGTTCGACGAACATTTCTTACGCCAAGTTGCGGCAGAAGTAATCGAGTAAGTGATGCATGGACAGTTTTTATTGGTCAAGTGGTTTTTCGGTTAACTGGCAGTTTTTTTCACAAAGTAGGGTATAGCCTACAGCATGGTTAGCTTAAACTGGCCAAATTCATGATAAATGTTGTAGCCTATTCGTTTTGGTGAAAATCACGGTAGGCCTATAGCCTAGTATTGTGCAACATGCAGTCCCTCCAGGAATTAGCAACGCAAATTCTGGGCGACCTTTTAATTTTGTCCAAACACTGCAACATTCCAGCAAATTTTGACAATTTAATCATCGTAGTTTCCCCGTGAAATTTAACTCAACACGTCCCTCGCACAGAATATTGAGCCAGATGCCACAATCACTTCTGCAGACACCAGAGACCGCCGTAACTTGTTAGTTCCTCCAGTTTTGATGTCAATAGGCGTTATGGTCTAAGTGGTTCTTAAACTGGGGGTCGCCAAAAATATTGTCACGAAATGATTTGGTCTGGATTAAAGACATTTTTATAAGGTTAAGGTTTTTAATCAAAGGCTGCCATGACATTGGTGATGACTACCTATGAGAATATTTGCTGCCTCTACTTCTAATGCCCATCTCGCAACATTTCGAAACCAAATTCTACCATTAGAAGGAAGGGGGTCGCGAGACTTGGCCCATGGTTTTTTTTTTTGGGGGGTCGCCAGACAAAAAGTTTAAGAACCACTGATCTATGCAACCCATTGGCAAACATTTACATCTGGAGATGTCCTTGTTATCTCATGCCATGTTTGCTTAGTGTATATTTACCAAAAATCATAGAAAGCAACTAGAAATGCAATTCCAAGTAATTACCAGTGCATGAAAATGCTACCCACACAGCAAAGGTGTCTGTGGCGGACCCGCCCTCAAGCCGCCAGATCCGCCGGACAGTCAACCTCCGATTTGGCTATGGGCACAGAACACAATCAGACTCCGCCAGCGCGCCCTCAAACCGTGGGTCCGCGGCGGACCCCGTGCGAATGCGCATATCGAACGTGCCCTCTCAAGTCTGCTAACGGCTCTTTCCTCAGTTTTCTCGCTAATGGAGTGGAATACGGCGGCGTCTGAAGGCTCACTGTAAGTATGCTCCTATATGCTTTATTTTTTAAGTTACCTAGGCTATCCAGTGAAAATGTACTTCCATAACACAAGTTACTTACTTATCTAGCTTTGCTTGCTGATATAATCTAATTAGAAATTTGTTATAACGTAACGTTAATGGCCAGCTTGATGGCTGTAGCTTTTAGTGCTAGCTCATATTAGCTGCCAAGTTACACACCAGCTAGTTTCTAGGTTGCGCACGTTAATTTAGCTCACCTTTCACAGGGCTAAATCCTGTCTAACTTGAGCTTTGTTAACGTTTCATAACTTAACTCAAAATTGCGTTTAAAATGAGCTAAGTTAACTTCATGTGTTTGCCTGCAAACAACAAAAGTTGGCTTGCGTGAGCTAGCGTTAGCTTGTTGGCTAACGATAATGTTAATAGGAAAACTCGTTTTTTCTTATTGATCATGGACTCGGGCGCTGTCCTTAAGAAAACCTAGGCTACTTTGGATAAACATCATTTCGTTCTGGTAGGGGGCTGATTTCACATTGGTTAACGTTACCTGTCTTGGATAACTTGAATGTTAGCAGCTGATAAGCTAATTAACGTTATAATGATATTCCCTGTCATAGCCCGATGTGAGTCGTGCATGCTCAGATGTGTTTGTTGGTTCCAAAAATGGACGTTTTGAACTTTGTTGACAATATTTATACTTAAAACAAACTGCTTTGGGATTAGTGCCCTTATATTTTGTAAAAGTTAGCGAGAAGTCGGCTAACTGGCCTACTATGGGCTCTGCTATGTGGCTGCACAAAATAAGCAGGGAAGGATTTTCGATCAGCCGATATAAAAAGTCAGTTTTTGCAGACGTTTCCTGGTTCCAAAACCGGGCTTTTGCTAACTTTTATCTAATATAAGGCCACAGATCCCGAAGCTATTTGTTTTATGTGGACATACCGCCGTCAACGAGTTCATTGAGTGATGAGGAATGTTTCTTGGAGTAAGATTTAACGAGAAAGGGCAGTATTTGACTTGATGTAAATGCACATTCCTTAATGTGTTTTTGCCTCTTATAACTGCTTTTTCACATCTTTACATGCTTCATTGTGGAGCGGAGGTCTTTCTACCGGTCAAGTATCATTGCCTTGTCACAGGTCAGACCATTTTCAACGGAACTATGAGCTAAAATGATAAGCATCCCACTCTCTGGATCCCGATATAAAGCTCGTTTTTTAATGGAGTGTAAGATTGGTAATGTTACATATTTGGCAGTTTCTTTCTGATGATAAAAGTAATGTATGTTTATGTTCTACATCTGTGTTACAGGTCATTCACCAGTGGCTCCAGTCTGGTTTGGGGGTCTACCCTTTCTCATCCTGGCCTGCCAGCCAAGTAAAGTAAGCTATACAGTTTTGCATTTGATTTATTTCACTTTTGGTCCACACTTAAAAAAAAAAAATAATAATAATAATAATAAAATGACCACATACTTTTGTAACTGCCTTTATCAGTTCAGGATGAATTGAATGTACAGTAAATCTCAACATACAAAAATATGCTTGTCTTCTGTAATAAAATCCACCTACTTCAAAAGCTCTCTAATGAAATGCACATATTTTTGTTTTAGAAGAGAAATAACTACAGACCTCTGCAACTGCTGATACCGGTTCAGGATGAATTGCAGGTAAATCTCATCATATAAAATGCTTTTGTCAGCTTTGATAAATACCTAATTTCTAATACCCCCAAATGCTGGACTGTGTAACTAACAAGTAGTTGTGTCTGGGAACTGCTTTTCTGATGCCTTTTTTGTATTTTAAGGGAACAGGTCTTTGCCAAAATGTGGTCAATTCCATAACTCCTCATCACACTTACAGGAAGGCTACACTGCGCACGTAACTGAAGCATTCAGTTTGCAGAGCATCTGTTGCAACAATTGGCTTCCACTGTAGTCAATGGAACTGGTTACACCAGACGTGATGGCGTACAGTATGTTTAAAAACATTGGATTAGTCTTCTTAAACTATTTTTACGCTTCTGCTAACCGAAAGTGCTTCACGGCGGACTCGGTGTAGCCCAGGCCTTACAGGTGGTAGATTTTGTCACAGTTAGACAGAGCAGATAGCAGCCTGCTGGCGGCGGTGGCTTTATATTCATGTAGCAGACATTCCGTTTAAAAGTAGGTAGTTATGTATAACAACTCATTTTGTTATGCTTCTATGATTACAGATGCTGTGAGCGAGTCAGTGGTTCAACCAGCCAACAAACAGGAAAAGCTCAAGTCGGAGTCTTAACTGTCAGCAACTCTACCCAAAAAAAAATCAGGCTACTGTTATTGCCCACTAAGAAAAAAAACAGTGGTCTGGTATGAAGGTTATCTGTGTTTTGGAACATGTTCTTAATATTCATTAAATAATAAAAAAAAGTTTGACACTTTATGGTTGCATTTCATTTTACCTCTAATACCTGTTCAATGTATTTAGTGTCTACGATGACCTCTTTCATTGAGCATTGAGGTGCGGTGAGGAGCATTGAGACAAGTTTCCACAATTGGACAGTTAGCAATTGCATAAAGGATTTACAGTTTGTAACTTTTCATACTTGCTGTTTCACAATGAAGGCATTTGGCTGTAAAATCACAATGTGCTTCACATGATAGATTTTGACTTCATGTTTTAAACTGAATGCATTAAGTCATTTGTATTATATTTGTCATATTGGTTGGTACAATACTTTACATTAAAACCTATTTTTTGTAGTGCAGTCTAGGTGTTGGCCAGATAGGTTAAACTATATATTTCTGTAGTAGGCCTAGTAGCTAGTTTTTGGCCATGAAATGAACTGCTTCATGAACGGATCCTAAACGTATCCGGGACGGATGATTAACGGGTCCGAAATGATTCCGCGGCAGATGCCTCTCATATGACCGGGTCCAAAACGGACCCGGAGCGGATCTGTGGCTCATTCGCGGATCCAAAGCTTAAACCGGGCGGATGTATCCATTTATGTAACGGATACGCAATGGGACCGGGCCAGGGTGTCTGATCGATCCGCGAGCCGGCATCGCGGCGGATACGCCGCGGTGTGCAAGTGGACACAGTTTCGGATCCGATTTCTGGATCCGTTCCGGAGTTCACCGTACCTCCGCGGCGGATGCGTTTCGTAGTCCGTTTGCTGTCTGGGTAAAGTTGTGATGTAAAATATCATGTATCATAGTTAAAATAGATAATACAGAGATGGTTACTACAGTGATGCTAGGATAGACATGGTGGCTGTATAGCTTAATAAAAGTTGATAGTTTAAAAGTAGACTGTTTAAAAGCTGAATGTAGATAGTTTAAAAGTTGTTGATAGCCAGTAGATAGTTTAAAAGTTGTTGATAGACAGCTAGTTTAATAGATAGTTTAAAAGTAGACCGTTTAAAAGTTGAAGGTAAATAGTTTAAAAGTTGTTGACAGACTGGAAGTTTAATGAATGTGTATAGGTAGATATTTGACGATAATTTGACGAAAGTTGGAATGGCTCTATAGTTTGCTAGCAGTTATGCTAAGATTTTAACTATGCTAACCATGCTACTTAGCTAATGTTTTCTAGCAGTTTAATGAATGTTGAAATTCAAATAGTTTAATGGCTGTGTATAAGTAGATATTTGACGATAACTGAGAGTTGGAATGGCTCTAATGTTTGCTAGCAGTTATGCTAAGATTTTTAACTATGCTAACCATGGTACTTAGCTAATGTTTTATAGCAATGCTAACTATGCTAACCATGCTACTTAGGTAAAATTTTCTAGCAGTTTTGCTAAACATGCTAACTATGTTAACCATGTGACTTAGCTAATCTAGCTTATCATTTTTAGTAGTTATGTTAACTATGCTAATTAACATGCTAACTATACTAACCATGTGACTTAGCTAACCTAGCTAATCATTTTAGTAGTTATGCTAATTAACATGCTAACTATGCTAACCATGTTACTTAGCTAATCATTTTTAGCAGTTTTGTTAAAAATGCTAACTAGCATGTTAACAATGTTAACATGCTAACTATGCTAACCATGTTACTTAGCTAACTTAGCTAATCATTTTTAGCAGTTTTGCTAAAAATGCTAATAATGTTAGCAATGCTAACATGCTAGCTACAGTGGGTAGGAGTCATAGTTGATGACAAGTAACAGTTACAATGGCTGAACAGTTAAAAAGTTCAGTAGTTTAAAGGGTTAAATTGTTTAACAGTGAAATGTTGTAGTGAGGTGGCCTGAACACCTGCCATAGGATTCTAATTGCTTAACGGCCATATTATGATGTCACAATCGGCAATGTTAAGTCTATGGGGATTTTTAAAAAGTTTTTCTTTAATAGTTTAAAAAGTATAAAAGTTTCAAAGTTGAAAAGACATAGCAGCTTCATGGTCCCGCTTGAATACCTAACGCTACAAAGTTTGAATGAAGTTTCTAAGTTAAACTGTTCAAGAGAAATAGCGTACGGAAAAAGTGGTAAGATAATAATAAGTTGTTGCCTAGGAAGAACAGTACAGTGCATTTTCATGCACTGTAATAACATTGCAAGACACTTACTGTAGGCCTATCTCTTATGATCCAAGAAATATTTCATTCGAGTTTTTTTATATATATATATTTTATTTAACTAATAGACATAGAAAACATCCCGAATTGCACCTACATATTCTAATGCACTTTGAAAAAAGTTATTTAGGCTACTCTCATAGCTGAAAACAGTGAGATGCAAGTCTTCTGATCCACTCAGATGTAATTAGACCGCTCTCACATACTTAAAGTGACAAGCACTCAATTAGACCTACACACCACCAATACAAAGTAATGATATTAAAGAGAAGTGTGGCCTAGGGCTGCACAATTATCGTAATCTCATACGAACCAACGCAATTACCTAATCGTAAAAGCTACAAATAATCGTGTCACATTTCTGACTTTTATTTATTGTATCCTTCTTGACTATGCCACCTGTGGTTGGTGTGTGTGCGTAGTGTGTGAGTGGCACAGAAATTCTGATTGGTGAGCTTCATGGTCAGGGGTAGCACAAATTAAAGAGACATTTGGATTATTGAACTGAATCAATTAATTGACATTTAAAAACTCATATTGCCAATCACAATCTGTAAGGGTCATTCCACGTCAATTCAAGCAGGGCCCACACAGGTCTCAAAAATTTCTGAAAAAATTACCAGGTGTACCTATGTTACCCAGGAGACACACTCTAAAATTACTCTTATGTAAGATCAATACTTTCCAAGATACAGCCAGTTTTACAGGGGAGGGGGTGTCCATTTGATTTGTTGGCCTCTTTTTTTGTCAAAGTTCACAAGCCCACAGCGCAAGAACTAAACCATGTAGGAGGCTCAATTTTTGCATGCTGGAACATAAATAGGAATAGTATGTAGCAAAATCGTCACGTTTGGTCTGGATAATCCTGCATGGCCATAGCTGTCCCTCAAAGTTGATACAAATTTTATTGGAGTTTTTGGCTGGGCTCTGTTTAAGCCTTCAGAAGACATATATGTACTCAACATAGGCTCTTGATTTATTTTCCTTACTGAGATAAGTAGAAACACTCTCACAAAAAACAATGAACAGAAAATAAATTCCTTCAGGGTCTGAACAGCAGATCAAAAAATAATTTTGGTTCTCATTTTCAGAGCACCTAAACACCTTGTGGGAATATACAAAGATATTTTTAAATATTTTTTCTTTATTCTCAATGATCTTCTCTTTTTAAAAACACCAATTTGACTTGTCTTATGCAAATCTTTCTTTTTCACTTTCCACCCTGAACATGGGCAAAATGCACCATTGACATCAATATGTTCTCTATACAACCACAGGTGGCAGTGTGGTGACTCTATATAAAACATATTGATGTCAATGGGGCATTTTGCCCATGATCAGGGTGGAAAATAAAAAAGAAAGATTTGAATAAGACAAGTCAAATTGGTGTTTTCAAAAAGAAGGGATCATTGAGAATAAGGAAAAACATATTTAAAAAATCTTTCTATATTCCCACAAGGTGTTTGGGTGCTCTGAAAATGATAACCAAAATGATTTTTCAGACTTGTGAGG
>NC_063193.1:1546410-1671410 GCF_017589495.1 Alosa alosa | reverse complement strand
TAAAACAATCATGTTTTACTGACTAATATCATTTATCACTTTTTTGTAGATGGTATAGAGTAGAAACGAACTACGACCACTGGTTGCCAACTCCATCTCGGGATTATCGAAGGTGTGTGACTGTAATGATCTGAAATATATCCAGAGGCTGGTATATTCACTCATGATTGTATCTCTTTTTAGAGCTGCTGCCACAGAGGCGTTAAATGCCACCGGGCAAGATCAAATTAACTTTGAAACACTCTATAAGGTGATATAGTTTTTCATTATTGTCATTTGAATGAAAAGAGAGTTAACATATATTTCACAGTTTGTTTACTCTCTTCTGTTTATGTTTACTCCCAGGTTTTGTCTGTTGTCCCAGTATGCAATAGGTAAGAGAGAGCTTCTGAGAGCTTCTTGGTGTACTCACTCTTTGTCTTGAGTAGATACTCACCATCATTTGCAAATTGGTAATGACAGTTAAAAATGATGGTAACCTATTGTCAGTCAATAGTGAAAGTAACTGTGTATAACTGTTTTGTCGTTGACTGACACCACGGTGAAGTTAATTTCACTTTGCCAATGAGTTCAAATAATAGACAAGTGCAGATGCGTGTAGGCTACAGTATAGTAGATTAGTAAAGCATGGTTTAGTGGAATACCTGTTCTGTACGGTCTCACGTGCAAGCAGATTCATTCAAATGTGCTGTAGACCATCAAAATACCGATGCGCTGTTTGAAGTCGCGCTGCTTGTTGTTAAAGGGGGAATGACAGATATCACGCCCAAAACACACCCATGACTGATTCAGAAACATCTTTCCGGCCCATCTTCTTGCGTCAAGTGCCGGACGTTTGATAACGTTTCATAACTACACCACATCCAATGTGGCCTGGACAAACCTGAAATTCACCAGTGACCATGCGTTTTAGATTGCCAAAATATAGCCTTTAGAGTTAACAAGTAGGATGTCCAGTCCACATTGGGAGGGTTTTCGTTATCAAACGTCAAGCGCATGGTGCAGCAAGGTGCTCCTAGGTTTCTTAATTAGTCATGGGTGTGTTTGGGGCGTAGCATCATTTAAACCAATGAGAATGATATCTGTCATTCCCTTTAACGGCGCAAAGCGCGACGTCAAAGGATGCATAGGTATTTTGACAGTCAACGGCGCATTTGAAGGAGTCTGCTTGCAAGACCGTCATTCCACTAAACCATGCTTTACTAAAGCCTAGCATAGCCTTTACGCATTTGCACTCGTCTATTATTTGAACTCATTGTCAAAGTGAAACTTCACCATGGTGTCAGTCAACGACAAGGCAGTTATACGCAGTAAGTTACTTTCACTATTGACTGACAATGAGTTACCATAGAAAACATAGGCTGGAAAAAGCAACACTTACCCTGATATTTTTCGAATGACTAAATAACACAATGTTTATCCTGCAGAGGAGTTGCTTATATTTCGTGATAGTGTGTCTTCAGCTGTGCTCTCGCCTAATCACTTTTAACCGTCATTAACAATTTACAAATGCATTGTGAGATGTATTTCGTAATATTTTCATTCTAATTATGTTTCCCATTGTAGCCTAATTGTGTCATTTGTAATGTTTTGCATGGATGTGCGCTGGTGCGCGTTCATGGAGGGTAGAAGGATGGTGCGTTGTGCACCTGCCAATATGACTGTTGACAATGCGCTCTTAAAATAACATATAAACAACTTGCCATAGACTTTTGACCAGGTTTCTCTTGGTCAGTGGCGTAATGCATTTTAGGTGGTGTACAATAGTGATTTTTAGACAATGCGCTATGCCACTCCCTAGCACCTTAGAGCACCTTACCATACCTTACTATGCACAGAGAATCACAGGCTCAGTCCCTGCCTAAGTCATTGCAAGCGCCTCTATGTGGATACTGTTTTTAGAATTGATTTAGATTAAGTGTTAGTATAATTTGTATTTTTGTAATTTGTATTTTAGTATATTTTTATATATTGTATTAAGTGTTAGTATAATTTGTATTTTAGTATATTTAGCATATTCTTTATCTTCTACTGTCCTTACTGCTTAGTTGTGTTTTTATATTATATACTTTAATTACTCTTTCTGCTGTTAAAGAATGTGTTTGTGTTGTATGTATGCTGCTGCTGAGACCTTGAATTTCCCCTGGGGATCAATAAAGTATCTATCTATCTATCTATCTATCTATCTAGGTTGTTAATTACCACACCCCTGGGTGCATTGTTTAAAAAATAGACATGCAAAGTAAGAAAATAAACTTTTACGCCATGAGCCAGGGTGCAAAATAGGGGCCCTAGTGTAATGGACATTGTGTGTAGGTTACGCCTGTTACATGTGGCCTGAATTATTTTATGATTTTGAATGTTATTTTGAATGTCTTTTTATGCTGATTGCTGAGCTGTAATGCAAGACAAACGGACATTAAAGTATTATCTTATCGTATCCTTTATGCTTTACTGTATTCTCATTCATTCATGTTTACAGGATGACCATTTATACAACAATGATGAGTGCTGCTGAACCTGAAAATTACAAGACTGTGGTGAGAGAAGTAAGTTAACCATAAATAAGGCCTTTTTACATTTAGTCATGTTACATGTTCTATTATATAGTGTTTCTAATTGATTATCTTCATTTTTTCACAGTGTATGCAGTGGGTGAATCTGTCGAAACTGACTGACTGAAACTTTTAATGTGTCTGTGAATATATAATATGAATTGCCAATTCATATACAGCACCAATATACAGGGAACATTTTTCTAGGTAACACATGCATCGTGCTGTTTGGTGGTGTTTTGTTGTGTTTTTTTGGCTGTATGTATGTCTGCGCTACTATTGTAGCATGATGTTGTAACCTATTACTTTACTCGCTTGAAGCAACTTTCAACATGAATTCAAAAGATTTTAACATCGTTTTTTTTACCTGATCTCAACTGTTTATCATGGCCTGGTCTTAATTCTACCGTAATATAAACCTGTTAGTAGGCCTATTTGTCATTGTCAAGGGAATGTCAAGGGAATGCTGAAGTCGAATATGATGAAATAAAAGTTTCAAAAGTTACTGTCTAAGGGCGCTTTCATACCTATTTTGTTCCGAATCACGGGCGAGAGAGAGATGAGGTGGGTTCGGGAAATGACTGCAGGTCGGATTTGAACATGGGTCTCCGTGGGCACTTGAATCTGTACATGGTATGGGTGCTGTAGACAGTTGCGCCACAGCGCCCCCGAAGTAAAGTATTTTTATATAGCGCTTCTCTAAGCACAGGATGCAACCCAAAGCGCTTTTTTTGTACCTTAACGCATCAGAAAAATCATACCCGGGCAAGAGAAAATGGATCAGAGTCAACGCAATTTCGGATTTGCCAAATATGACATCTGCCGACATTACAAGACTCGTGGATGTGAAAACTCTATCACGAAAACGAAAGAAAAAAAAATTAATAAAGGGTACATATTTCTCCACGAGGAATTTGTCCATTAGCATCAGGCTAACTGTTACTAAACTTAACTAGAATGACAAATCATTTGCGTGTCCACTTAGACATAATGTACGTACAGTATAGTCCCAGATAGCAAAATCAGATTTGCAGATAGCAAACTGCTGGTGGCGTGCCACTTGTGGTCCGCCGTTGGACCACCATCTCTTTAAATTTTTCTTGTCATGAATATTAAAAAAAGTTAATAAAATGATATATGGAGTATAACTGAACAAATGAAAAAGATTTTAGACCTGTTAGAAGACCTGCCCTGCACACCTGAAAACGCGACATAAGAGCAGATGGCATCGACCTAGCGGGTTGGGAGGCCTTGGCTGCAGACTGCTGAATCTGGAAGGCTGCTGTGAGGGCAGTCACTGAGAGAAAACCGGTGAACCGGTGGCTGTCTTCAACTGTAACAGAGACTGCCGATCAAGGATCGGACTCTATAGCCACACCAGGCACCAGGCACTGCAAGTCAACGAAAGACTGATCATAGTCATCATGTCATAGACACCATCATCTTTCGAGATGGACGGATGCCAAAAGAGAGAACTACTTTAACATTTACATTTTTTCAAGCATCTTCCGTGAACCATGCCTTGCAAGGAAAATATCTCAGAAGACCTACAACTAAGAATCGTTAATCTTTTTATAAAGCTTGAAAGGGCTACAAAAGAATTTTCAAGAGTTTTTAATCAGCCCCCCATCAAAATATTGTCTATTTAAGGATATGACTTAATACTGTGACTAGTGTGGAAAAGAAGAGAGTAGCAGTTTAATGCATGGATTGACGGAGTCATTGGAACTGGTTAATCTCTCTTTTGGCAAAAACATTGAATAGGGAGGGTGTCCATAGAAGGACACCATAGAGGAAGTACTGCTCTCCAGTACTGCTTTGAATATTGTGGTGTGCTGGAAGTTTGCCATATTTCTTGCCACTCTAGATGTTTTTTGTAAATGTGGAAATAGTAATGACTTGCTTTTCACTCTGACATCAACTGTGAGACCTGTATGCACTGTATGTTTTTCCCCCATTGCTAATTAGGTCCAGTTGTAACATTGCACTGTTATCTTGACCATCTTTGCATTCAACTATATGGTTGATTTCAAAGCGTTAAATGCCTCAAATTTATGTCTGAACTGATACATTTCACAATCACACATATACATTTCACAATAACACTAAGATTAAGATAAATTATTATCAGACTAACACAGAAAGACAAAATTGTTCAGGTTCCCCTGTGATCTTGCCCAAGCTACTAAAGCAATGTCCCACCATTAAACAGCCTAGTGTACTGGTCAATGTTGTTGTAAATTGTAATTTGGAAATGTATTTAAGATTCTTGTGATATTGAAGACCTTGTTTAAGTTAAGTTATAGACTATGCTTGACATTTACTACCTATGGCAAGTTGCATTGCAAGTTAGCTCTCGGGTAGTAAAAGTCAAAGTGTGCCGTCTTAATGTCACAGTATCCACTCGAAGGCAAAGGACAAAAGTGTGTTGAGCAAAAAGTTTGCATTTCCGATTTCTTCGTCCCCGCAAGAGTTTAACAGGTGCGATAATTCAAAAATCCCCATGTTATTTTCCCATAGGAAAAATCTCAAGATACCAGATATCCTTATATGGACAAAGATGGTAGCTTTTTTGTAGGTGAACTTCAGAGGTCTATTGGGGAAAATCAACACTGCTGAAATGGCAAATATAGTTTTATATAAACATAAATAAAGCAAAAGGCTATTTGCCAAAGCAAGTTGCTCAATATTTCAATTGAATTTTACTTTGTCATAACTTTTACAAGCTTTCAGCAGAAGAGCTGTGCATACTCACAGACACAATGCTACCAGCGTATTATAAATGTTGTCTTTTTACTGAAAGGTGCTACAGATCTGAAGCACTGTGTTGGTTGGCTGAGATTGCTTATGGTCTGAGCCACTATTATTTGTGTGCCATTTACATGTACAGAGGCAGAACTGTGCATGGACACCAGAGGTCACTAAATGAACACCTAGAGGACCGTGAGGAGCAATTTGCAATTAGACAAAAAGTGTATGGTGTCACAGTTGTCACAACTCTAAATGCTAGAAGATTTCCACAGAACAAGTACTTGGAAAGAGAAACTAAAAAAATGTTAACAGTGGGATCCTCATTGGATGTTTTTGTAGATGTGTGTGTCCCTTTGCCAGAGCCCACCCTTTGGTAGAGTGCTATGTCTCTATTTCAAGTGCTGTCTAGCCGCATCATGGTATTAAACTAATCCACTTAAAGATTGTTATCTTAATTAAGCAACTTGAAGAAATGCTCTTAGTTTACCTTAAGAGGAAGAAGAGCGCAGAAGCCGGAGTGTGTAATCTGAAGTAACCCATGTGTCCAGCAGTAGTGTCTGTGTGTGCACAGCCTCTTCCACCACTCAAATGGAGTTGTTGACATGTCTCTTGTCATGGTCTCTGGATATGTTGGTATCGCTTAAAATACATCATTTGTGTTAATTACATGAAAAAATGGGGAGATACAAAGCTGACAAGACCATTTGCTGACAGAAAAGCTGCTGTTATCAGGTAAGTTTTTATGTTTAAATGTTCAGTTAAATGAGCATTCAGCGTTTTTAAGAGCTGTTATTTAAGCTCCTTTGTTATTTTGTAACCATTTTTTCTGCCAAGAAGACTTTTTTGTTGTTGATATTATTAACTGTAGAATGTAGAAAAACATTTTATTTGAGGGATGGTATTTTCCCCACATTGTGTATTGAATCTAGTATCTTTAATTTGTAATAATGTTACGTTTGCAGCTATTTAATATTGTTCCAGTTAGTTATAGCAGATGCTTTACTTCACAAGCTTAAGTGAGGAGTCATAGCTTGTGGAAATGAACGGTTAAGCCTTCATAAGAGGGAGTTGATGTCGTCAGTGAGGTAAACCAGGGGGATTGAGGCCAATCAGAAAGGTCATGGGTAGCCTGGGCTGGGTTGAGATTAGGCCTGTCTTGAATCTCCTTACGGCAGCAGGAAGTCCATCATAACTCTTTGATCTTTCAAATTCTCAGTGAATCATTTTTGTCATTGTATTTTTCTGCCTCTGTTGAGTTTTGTTATTTACATTTAGTACTTTATGGATACTAGGAGGAGAAATGGGATGTGGTGTAACAAAATCAAGTGAATTCTGCAGTAAAAAAGATGAAAAAGGTAACAACCGTACAAAGGATTAGCCAAATATTTAACCCTCTCTAGATTAGCATTTTGTGGAAAAAACATAAGAAAAAGAAATAAAAGATAAGCAATTGCTTTGTCTAACCAGCAACTTACACTGTACCTTATCTTTTCACCTGTTGCAGATGTGCCATTGATTGCAGTCCCAGGTAATACGTAGACACAAGTTCTATGAAAAGATGTTTTACTTTGAAATGTCATTTCAAAACACATTTTTTAGTTGACAATATATTTCTTCTGTCTAATGGCAAATTTGCCAAATTTGCTAAGAAGTTATTTTTCCATCTGCATCCATCCATGCAACATTAACCAGCGGCCACATGTAAGACAAACATTTAATTGTTCCTGAATGTTTTTCACTAATGTACTAAATACTTTCAGGCTTTGACAGTCGTTTGAAGCTAAATGTATGTATTTATAAATGCTGTGTTTTGCCCTAATAGCTATGAGAGCAGCAGTACTGATACAGCGCTGGTATAGGCAGTATGTGGCACGGATGGAGATGCGACGTCGATATACATGGAATATTTTCCAATCTATGGAATATGCAGGAGAACAGGACCAGATCAAGGTGATGAATAAAACAAAATAGCTATGGATTATTACTATTCTAAATTCTTCTGAAAAACATGCTCGTACACATTTACATAGTTAAATGAGAATGCTTTGGGTTGCACTCTGTGCATATACAAATACGCTATATGGATAAACTTACCTATATACATTTAGGCACCTCCTCATGTGTATAAATTTCCCTTGATCTAGCTCTATAACTTCCTTGGTTATCTCGTGGACAACTTCACACCATCAAGTACAGAGAGTAAGTCAGTTACTATGTAATACTTAGAGCTCTATCTTTCTCTACACCTTGCAAATTTTCCTTTCTTTTCCTCTTCTATTGCAGGAAACCTAATTTCCCATATCTTCAGAGAAAATGAAGTTTGTCGTGATGTTGAATGGGAGAGGTATTTCTCCTATGAGAACATTGATGTACCTGATATTTACTCTGGCCCACGGCTCACCTTCCCCCTCTCTGTCAGTCAGGTAGCAGACCTTGTTGAAGCCTTCAAAAACAAGCAAGTATGTTTGTTTCTATAGTATTTTCCAATACATTAAGACTGAATTTACTTACAGTAGTTGCTGTATTAAGATGATATGCATTGCTAACAATCCTCTTCCTCATTCCTCTTTAAAATATTTCTGTGGTTGGTCTTCTTCTAAAAGAAGAATTGTTAAATTGTTAAAAAATAAAACAATTGAATGAACATCTTCAAAGAGTGGTGATGCCATAATTTTTGCCAGGGGTTGTAGTAGAGACTTTTGTGAAAACCCAAAATAATTTGACTTACAAAATAATATCATGAGATAATGCTCTTAATAACAACTACGACAGATTTTTTTTTATTAATAACAGCTGCCACAGAAACATTGTTTAATGTAAAAGATTCATGTCTGCGTCTTCTCTGACATCTTGCAGCAACTTCACTCTCGCTATGTTCTTCAACTTCTTCTTGATACTTGGAAACTTCTCAGAATATTGCCAAATATAAACCGAGTGTCAACCTGTCAAAGCAAGGAGATCACAATTTGTGGTAAGAGCCCAAAAGCCATTTCAAATCCAAGTCCAAAGTTAATGGGACTGAAATCAACTGTTTTGTGTTTAACTATGTTTTAGGTGACTTACATGGGCAATTGGAGGACTTGTTGTTGATATTTTACAAGGTAACATTTATGTTCACAAAGATCAGACGACAAATATATGGACATTAAATGAGGTGTCTGCATGATTTTATTGTCATGTATTCTTTTAGAATGGCATGCCTTCCCTGGACACACCATATGTTTTTAATGGAGACTTTGTGGATAGAGGCAAGGACTCTATTGAGATTCTTCTCATCCTCTTTGCCTTTTTGCTTGTGTATCCTGGTGATGTGCACCTCAATCGAGGGAACCACGAAGACCATATAATCAACCTAAGGTATCAGATAACTAAAACTTCTTTGTAAAATGTTCATTATAAATTAAATGAATGTCAGAAAAAAATCAGAACTTGTACAAAATCTACTGTATCTCTTAGATATGGATTCACAAAAGAGGTACTTGGAAAGTACAAGGTATGTTTTTACTTGTATTTCATATTTATTTGTATTTCATTCATTTATCTTGGCCTGGAGGAAGTTGATGGAATCAGCAAGCATATAATTCCATGTAATACCAATACTATGGAGAATTTAGTGTGTAAATGTCAGCTGTTGCCTCTTGGGCTGTCTCATTTATTTCAGTATATACTCAGATACTTGAAAATAATTTTCCTGAAATTTTATCTTACAGCTTCATGGCAAAAGAATTTTGAAACTTCTTCAGAAGATTTTCAGCTGGCTACCCTTGGCGACAGTAATTGATCAGAGAGTACTGATTGTTCATGGAGGTATCTCTGATACCACTGACCTGGCATTAATCACAAGAATTGACAGACACAAAGTAAGTAGAAAAGATAATATAAAACAAAATATGATATTTTCCATGGCGCCTAAACAAATTGCTGTGTTATGGTATGCTGTGGAAAGTCTGTTTAATTATATGTATGTGTAGTATATGTTTCTTCTAGCTTTCTAACACATCTACAGATTGTTGGCTGCACAGAAGGATGTCATCTCTAAAAGTATACTGTCTGTTTTAAGTATGTGTCAGCTCTAAGGCCTCCAAAGAAAAAGACAACTCTGTCAGGTGGACAGTCATCCATGGACTCAGAGTTCGACAACGATTCTATTTCAAACATGAGTATGCAAAATAAGAGACGTGCCTCAGTGACATTCAGCAAAACCTTTGGCCCTCGCGATAGTTTTCAGCGACGGTCACTTCAGGATTTCTCTGGCATAGTGAACCGAACAGTGGAAGAGGAGCAGGAGGTCAGACGGAGGCAGGGGGCATTC
Source organism: Alosa alosa (assembly GCF_017589495.1). NCBI lineage: Eukaryota > Metazoa > Chordata > Actinopteri > Clupeiformes > Clupeidae > Alosa > Alosa alosa. The sequence continues at coordinate 1,661,792 of NC_063193.1, read as the reverse complement.
CTCCAAACTGGATACAGTTGCTCTCATCGGGACCTGAAGCCCTCCTTCCCCTCGGAATCAGACTCAGACTCCACAGATGCCCCTGATGTCAGTAATGAGGAGTGGAAACAGGTATATTCAACTCACTCTCTATTACTATTCTATTGTAAAATACTGTGCACTTTAACTCACTAACAAGTCTGCTTTGTATCATAATCATCTGGTGCTGACGTTAAGATTCTGGACCTGCTGTGGAGTGATCCAATGTCTCAGGATGGCTGTTTCCCCAATGAGCTGCGAGGTGGAGGTTGCTACTGGGGGCCAAATGTGACTGAGGAATTTCTGAACAGACACAACCTCCAGCTAATCATCCGTTCTCATGAGTGCAAACAGGAGGGCTACGAATTCTGCCACAACCGCAAGGTAAGGAACTGTGATCACAGTGTACTGTGAGACAGTGTCATGCCATCAGGACAAGCAAGGAAAGTAGCGATTGACCAGTTCAAGCAAATAGACATATTTTAGCAGAATACTATAGTGGAAAGCAATATTTCTGCAAAAAGATCTGATATGGCCTGTTTTCATGTATTCATCTTATAGTTTCCTGCATTCTTATTGATGCAGTAGGTTACCAGTATTGTATCAGGAAGTTACGTTGATCTACAATGTGCATGCACAAATGTCCAAAAAATACTGCTCCCACCTCTGCCTTAGAAGCACCAACTGTTGCGGATATCAGTTATTTTACTTTTGTGGTCGTGGGCTTGTCCGGTTGACAAATGCTGCTTGACAACAGCTACAGATAAGTATTAATGTCATGCCAATTCCAGCGGGCCCTGACACAGCATCTAGTGTTCTGATCATAGTTAAGGGGTGGATCGTTGGATCATAGCAGGCGCGTGCGGTCCATATGTGCAGGTGGGGCTACCTGAAGCATGCTCCACAAAAAATAGTTCCTCAGTAAATCATTGCTCCAAGTTTATTTTTAATAATGTGATTGTCACATTAACAGGCATAGTTGTCATCAGTTCTGCTTGCTCACATCAAAAAGTAATCACATACCAGTGCCATGAGGTATCTTTGAGACCTATAGATTGAGAAGGGTCCATCTCAGTGCTGCAACCTAAATTCATTAACAAGTATCCCTATATAACATCCTCAGATTTGATAGTGCAAAATGTGGTGAGAAGCTAAATGGCTATAATGATGTAGCCATCATTTGTCTAACTAAGTCATATTGGATTGATTAATTCCAAGACAATATTGCAATCACACAGTATTTTGCATGGGGACTTGTGAGTTGTGCTTTCAGAGTTGTGTCTGCAGCCAGTGTAAACAGAGCAATTGTTGTGTAACACATTCTTATCAAATGCACTTACAACCTCAAAACAGAAAAAGTTGGGACATTGTGTAAAATGTGAATAAAGCAAAATGTAATAATCTGATCTGAATAATAATCTCATAAACTCATATTTAGTTGCCAAAGGGACACAGACAAATGTTGAAAATGAAAAAAATGCCTGCAACACCTTTCAAAAAAAGTTGGGACGGAGGGTAGATTTTGGGCTACATGTATGTTGAGGTAAAACAATTTAGTAACAGTGTGATTTGAAATAGGTGATGTCAACAGGTGATCGTAATCATGATTTGGTATAAAACCAGCACCTAGGAAAGGCCTAGTCCTTTAGCAACAAAGATGGGCCGGGTATCACCAGTTTGCCAAGACATACGTTAGAAAATTATTGAAAAGTTTATCAAAGACAGATAGGAATAGATTTGAATATTTCATCCTCTACGGTATTCAACTGAAACATTAAATCACTTGGTGTCTTCTGTCCCTAGACATCTTTTGAGTGTTGTGAAAGGAAATGGCAATGTTACAAAGTGCAAAATGTTTTCCTGTCCCAACTTTTTTTGGAATGTGTTGCCAGACTCAAAATGCAAACCGTATATGTGTTTAGTTTGAAAAGACAATAAAATTGATCTTGTGAAACATCAGACAAAGTCTATAGTCTTAGTCTATAGTTTCTAAGTGCAATACACACCTAAAAGGGTTTAATTTTTTTCAGTTTTAATTATAATTTAAGACTTTGTCCCAACTTTTTCTGTTTTGGGGTTGTAGATAGCATTTGTCTCTTATTCTGTACTCTCCCTCAACATTAGTGTTATTCTTCATTTCAAATTTAAATCAAGTTTTTTTTTTAATCAATGTGAAACAACCTTTTATAACTGATAAATTAAAATCCAAGATAAAGACTAAATTATACAGTATGTTCTTCTTTGGTCATTCATTTTAGCGTCATCTGTAATACCCCAAATCTCATTACTATCAACTGTAAGTGCATCACTGTACATGGACACATTGTTGTGTTGGTTTTTATTTACACAGGTGCTTACACTTTTCTCTGCATCCAACTACTATGAGGTTGGCAGTAACCGTGGAGCCTACATAAGACTGGGTCCAGACCTAGTGCCTTATCTCATTCAATACCAAGCTAGTGATATGACACGCGAACTTACCCTCAAGCAAAGGTAATTATTCTATGTATTCTTTATCAACATTTCATTGTGATAAGGTGATCACATGATCACTGATTGGGTTATTTTTGTTTTATTTTTACTGTGGCAGTGTGGGTCGAACAGAACGCTCAGCTCTCAAAGCCCTGCGAGAGCAACTGTTTGTACATAAAACTGACCTCCTCAGAGCCTTTAAAGAATACGACGAAGACAACACAGGTACCAATTTATTGTAATGCATAAGGGTAGTTGATGTTTTAAGCCGAAAAAAGTTTTTTTGTCATGTTGTACTGACTCTCCCATTTGTATTGGAATTCATATTTATTCACTAATTTGTTGACTACAATTGTCATATGGTGTGACATGAAAGTTATTGTGTGTAAAAATCCTGTATTATAATCAGATTAAATTTTTGCAATTACTTATAGTGATAAAGACAACATTCATATAAACTTTGGACAAAAGCGTCTGCTAAATTCCATAATCAACACCAGGATTTATTTTCTCAGACTACTATTGACATTCAGAATGTCAAATATGTAGATTTTGATCCAAAGCTGTAGTGTGAGTGAGTAAGTGTGTGTGTGTGGTGGGGTGGGGGTGGGTTCTGTGTTTTATTTGTTTTGAGTTGTATTCTAATCTACTGTACAACCCCAATTCCAAACTAGAATTGCATCTCCGAGGAACTGCAAGAGTGGGCTTGATCAGGTGCAGTTTCCCAAAAGGATTGCAATAGTAACCTGACTCTCGCCAGATGAATTTCGTTCTGCCTAGCTCCGCCTAGCTCCACTCACATCCATCTGGGATCGCTTCCGTTGAGAGTGATTTCGGCACCAGATTTTATGGAAGAGCCAATCAGGGCGCAGGGCGGGAGTTTCATAGATATGACGTATCCAAATCATATGCATGGATTTTTGATAAGGCCCAGCCTTCTGAAACACCTCTCCAATGGATCGATCCCAGATGGATGAGTGGAGCTAGGCGGAACGAAATTCATCTGGCGAGAGTCAGGTTATTGCAATAGTACCTCATTTTTGAAAATTGGGCACACAGATCAAAAGTTATCTGCATTAACGCAACATCTAAAAAGCCAAAACTCATAAATAAAGTGGTTGCTATGCTGGTTGCTAGGGTAATCATGTTGGTTGATATGGTGTTTGCTAGGGTCACATTATAGTGGTGGTTGCTAGGGTAATTATGATGGTTGTAGCCCTATATACTTATGCCCCATTTTGAATTTTTTGCCCGGCATTGAACATCATCCACTTAGGAGGGCATTGCTCCTACATACTTTGGCCTATAATCAAATGCCTGACATCTTTGGAAAGCTGAGACACTGTAGTTTCTTGGAAAACAACTGCGTTTCAGAAAAACTGATGTACTGGCACAGAGTCATAGAGGCTAGGATATTGTTTTCTCATTCTGCCAGATAACAAGCATCTCTGAACTGACGACAGTTTAGCCCTCTGGATCACTTGATATGACTTAGAAACACACCTGAGCCTTAGCATCAGGTCTTGTGAAGCTGTGTGCAAAAGTAGATCAATATAGAATGAAAACTACCTACTTTAGACCATTATATGCCAAGGTATGCTCATGCGTTTTGTAAAATGCCCTATGGAAACTCCCCATAGGACTTTTGGTTATCCAAAATGCATACTGCCAATCAAATGCTTACTGCCTATGAACGCTTTTGTGTAGAAACATAATCTAGGCTGTCCCGACCGCCTTGCTTCTACGCCATGGCTCAGGCTGGTGTGGAGTGGAGCTGGCCAGCAGAGCAGGCTTGGTTCTCAGCAGAGGCCGGGGAGAGGCAACAGGGACAGAGATTGCATTAGTGCATGGCATGGTGCACAGCCGAGGGAAGGCATCATGTCACCGCGACGGCTCGTCGGTGGCAGCTTTCTTTTAAACATTTGTTTGCGAGTTTGCTAGTTGGCTAGCAACAACGATGTTGTGCAGTTCCTTGATAACTCGAACAAAGGTAAAAGCGTAAGTAATCTGAGAAAATCTCACTTTTACATTGAGTCACTAGTTTTGAGAGACGTCAGAAGGAATCTGATGCTTTCTTCTTCCAGATAACATTTCCTTGGGACGGTATTATTTGTAGCCCTTGATGCCGGCTTAACGTTTCACATTAATGTTTGACAGTAAAGTTTGGCGATCAAGGTTATAGAGTCCGATAATCCAAAGTCTCAAGCAACAACAGTTTATAATAACAGTTTGTTCACGAGATATAATCGGTAGCCAGTAAATCCGTAGAAAGTAGATAGTAACAAGGAGATTTAAGACTGATAAGTTTGGAAGTTTAGGTAGCTACATACGGAGCACACCGACCGGAAACCGAAAACGTCAATACACCTCGAAAACGTCAACACACCTTGGACCCTATCTTGCACTCCAGCGCAATTGACTTTGTATACTTGCGCTTTTGTCTTTCCTATTTTGCATTGAGCGCATATTGATATATATTGATAATATTTGTCCGTTTCTCTGTTTTGTTTGTGCATTGGTCACCTAAAAACTAGACTAAACTATATTACTAGTACAACATCTACATGCAATATCTAACAATATCTATAACAACGCCTAATTACGACCTATTAATTTGGACAACTTTATACAGTCCTAGAAAGGCTAAAGTTACCTTTAGTTTTGTTTCAATTTACCGTTGTGTATGGCTTTAAACATTGTGTGCACCAGCCTAAGCATTATTCCAGCTCCGCTGAGGTTTTGACAAGCACCACAATTTTGCCTACCTTGTTGTTGAAACCTTGAAATAACTCTAAGCTTTGCAATGTTCCCTCCATCCTTTTGTTGTTTTAGTATAAGTATATATACTTTTTTGATCCCGTGAGGGAAATTTGGTCTCTGCTTTTAACCCAATCGGTGAATTAGTGAAACACAAACAGCACACAGTGAACACACAGTGAGGTGAAGCACACACTAATCCCGGGCGCAGTGAGCTGCCTGCTACAATATTTCGGGGAGCAGTGAGGGGTTAGGTGCCTTGCTCAAGGGCACTTCAGCCGCGGCCCACTGGTCGGGGCTCGAACCGGCAACCCTCCGGTTACAAGTCCAGAGTGCTAACCAGTGGGCCACGGCTGCCCAAAAAAAACGTTTTATATTCATGATGGCCTTGAAGTCTTAAGTTAGTGAATTAGCTTAAATCAGCTTATTATGTTCTGTTAACCAGCAACCATAGATAGTAAAAGAAAGCAGCAAGTAGCCTTGGTTACAGTTTCTGTATTTGCTGCGTCCATTCATTGTTATTCTCTCTCCTGCTCTAACAAAAGTTTGCTTGGCTGCCTGTGCTGCGCAACCCACACTTCACTCCTCTCATCTATACGACACAGTTGTTCCCATTTCTGCAAACCATACATAATTACAAGGAAAAATATTACCACAAGAGGGAAATCAGTGTGGTGTCCATTAAGAAAAAATAGGCATAAATCTAGTGTACACATTTCCACGAATCACGGATGTGTTGATGACATAAATTAGAAAATATAAGATTTGCATTGTCTATAGTGAGGTAATGTTAGATTACATTGCAAAACTATCACAATGCATTCATAAGTGATCCCAAAACATCGGAAAGTATGTCTTTGTGACATTTCTGTATTACATTTTATCAAGAAGAAAAATCAATAGCAAACTGTTCCCAACTGAACAGTGCTTATAGCGCAGAGAACCGCTCCTGGCTGCGCCTGGCAAATCCGCCATCATAATGGCAATCCGCTCTGGAACAAGCGCGCCTGTTTGTGAGATTCTGATTGGTTTATTGCATGTTACGCCCAAACCACACCCATGAGTAATGTACTGTAGCTACTTCAGACCAACCCATTTTAGATTTGCGTTGGGCGCAACAGTCATTTATCCCGCCGGTAAAATAGCATCAGCGCCCAAGATCCACCCACAAATCTCCTTGCGTGTTGCGTTTTCATACTTGCGTTTCAAATAATAATATAGAGCCCCTTATGTGCGATTTTAGGAACTCTATGATGAATAGAACTGAAATAGATGACGATTGAAAACTCTCCGTAAATGCACAATCTGGACATTTTATTACAACTCGGCTTTTGATGGTTGCCGCTTTGGGTTGAATCAGGGACGCATGCACGTCAGGTCAAAACCAGGCCATTTTCGTGGGTTTATCACTAGGTGGCAGTCTCACCAGGTCACTTCCCGGAAACTTCACTTCATATTTCATGAAATATGCTATATCTCCATTTCTAGAAAAAAAAAACAGGGATTTTAATGAAAACTAGCCACTGTTTAGCTTAGGATTTTTCAGAAACAGAGGCATGTAGAAACAAATGGTTTGTACCCACTGAGAGCTTAATGTCTCACCTTTCAAACGAGCCATAGTATGTGTCCATAACATACAATATGTTGTGGCTCTACAAAAATCGGCAACAAATGATCTAGATTGCTGGCACTCTGGGCCAAAGCTTCCGAAAACAGCACGGCATTCAAAGTGTTTATGCTCAATTCGGATATTTTGCTTTGATCCGATTGTATTGTTTGGCTGTTCACATTACCTTTTAAAATGTGGCCTATATCAGATTCCAGTCTGAACTGGAAATGCACAAAAGAACAATAACAATGAAATCAGCTAACTCCCGCGGAGCATAATTGTGACAAATGTCAATGTAGATTGACGTAAAAGTCCCATCAAATCAGTCTTGGTTGTCTGCGGCTGTATTGAAAAAAAAAAAACAGACCTGGGTCTGATTTAGGACCACATATGGAAGTGGTCTAAATCTGATTTTGAAAAAATCAGATCTGAGCAAGATTTAAGTGTTCACACTACTTCTGAAGAAGTCTGACCTGGTGACCTGGACACTGACCTGGGCCACTTTTGCCTGCAGTCTGAACGGGGTCTTGGAGTTGAGAACCAGGCTGTTATTCTGGCTCCATTCCACTAGTTTTTCAACCTCCCTCCTGTCGGTCTTCTCATCATTGTTGCTTATACAGTATATCACAATGGTGTCGTCTGCAAACTTGATTATGATGTTGGAGTCATCAGTGGGTTTACAGTCGTGTGTGAAGAGGGAGGAGAGATGCTTACCCATGCACACTGTTTGTGGTCTGTTGGTCAGGAAGACTAGGACCCAGTTGCACAGTTGAGTTTGACAGCCAGGCTATTGGGGAGAATGGTATTGAAGTCCACAAACAGCATGCGTACATAGCTGTTCTGCTGCTCAAGATGTGATGTTGCAGTGTGGACGGGTCAGTGAAACAGCTTCCTCGGTTGACCAGGTTTGCTCGATAAGCAAACTGGTGTTGGTCCAGAGAAGAAGGGATTTTGCTTTTTATGTGTGTTTGGACAGCTTGCTCAATGCACTTCATGACTATGGACTTCATCCTAGTGCATAGCGGAAAAACTGTTTTCCACCTGGTGCCAAAACTGTATTTTGGTACTTTATACGTCTCATTTTTAAATAATGCACCAGGAGGTGTGGCGATGAACAACCTAGGGAGTAGTCCGGCGTGTTGTCTAAAAATCGCTATTGTACATTACCTAAAACGCATTGCGCCACTGACCAAGAGAAACCTAGTCAGAAGTCTATGGCGAGTTGTTTATATCTTATTTTAAGAGCGCATTGTCAATAGTCATCTTTTCGATGGTAACCCATTGTCAGTCAAGTGAAAGTAACTTACTAATTTTTGTCGTTGATTAACACCACAGTGAAGTTAGTTTCACTGAGTTGCCAATGAGTTCAAATAATAGACGAGTGCAAATGTGTAAGGGGCTATACTATGCTAGGTTTTAGTAAAGTATGGTTTAGTGGAATGACTGTTCCGCTGACTGTCATTCTTTGACGTCGATGTATTCTTTTACGCCCTAAACACATCCATGACTGATTAAGAAACCTAGGAACGCCTTGTTGCACCATCCGCCTGACGTTTGATAACGAAAAAACTCCCAATGTGGACTGGACATCCTATTAAATTTGAATAAGCTTATTAGTGACCATGCGCTTTAGACTATCATAATAGGGCCCTGCGGGTGTCAAGGCAATTGGGAGATAGTCATTCAGGGATGTTATTGCTTTTTGTTTTGGAAGATGAATGATTTTTGTGATCTTGTGACATGTTGGAATGATAGCCTGCTTGAGAGATGTTGAGTGGGTGAGCACCTCAGCCTGCTGCACAGTGTTTCAAAACACGCCCAGGAACACCATCAGTACCAGTTGGTTTGTTAGTTAATTTAGTTTATGGTCTCTAAGGGGAAATTCAGTTTAACACTCAACTGCACATGCATCTTCACACAGTGCAGATAACATATCACATGACATACAGAGCAGACACACAAATACATGGCACCACACAGACAGCGGAGTTAACAGACACAATAGTTGTATTAGTGGTGAGATATCTTATGAGTGCAGCTATAGCTGCAGGTACCAGGTGTTTGACAAATTGGGACCTGCTGTATCTTAGGGATCTGTACCTGTGTCCTGATGGAATTAAAGCAGTGGCAGTTGAGTGGATGGGTAATAAACATTTTTCCACTTGTTTCTGTTCCTACTAATTCAGGCCTCATCTCCTTGAATAACTGGGCCAAAGCAGTAGGAACGGTGTTGCACCTGGACTTACCCTGGAGGATGCTTCGTTCTCAACTGGTCACTCTGACTCCAAACAACATGCTTGACTATCACAGCTGGTTCAAGGAGCTTTCCATAAAAGACCCAAATGTAGAGGTAATGTTAACCACAAGCAACCATTACCTATTTTCACTATCACTGTTCCTTGATTGTTCTCGCATTGGATAAACGCATTAGCGAAATAACTAAGGGCCCTATCGTGCACCCGGCGCAACATGGCACAAAGCGTGACGCAAGTCTTATTCATATCGTACACCCAGTCAGTGATGAATTTTTCGCCATGTGCCCCTCTATTTTTAAACCTTGCACCCAGGGGTGTTAGTCACACACAGCTTTTAGTAAAGCAAGTAGCCTACTAATGGAAATGGAATGGTGCAAGATGATTCCTTCAGATGTGTTGACTGTCAAAATACTGACAGGCTGTGTGTGTGTAGGTGTGTTTGTATGTGTGGGTGCATGTGTGTGTGTGTGTGTGTGTGTGTGTGTGTGTGTGTGTGTGTGTGCATGTGTCTTTATGTATGTGTACGTAAATAAAGCAAATCAGGGAACCACCTACTCTTTGCGATAAGTGCAATGGGATCTTTAACAACCATGGTGAGTCAGAACCTCAATTTAACATTCATGCAAAGGAAAACATCTCCTGCAGTACAGTGTCCCTGTCACTGCAATAGGGCATTGGGATTGATATTTGTTTGGTGGCTTTTGGCCACAGGGAAGAGTGCCACCTACTGGCCAGCCACCAACACCACCTCCAGCAGGAACCTACTCTCTCTTATCCAAGTACTAACTAAGCCTGCTTAGCCTCAGTAATTCAGGGTATCTGCTGGTCTGGCTGCTGTGCATTATGTACACTCAATTCTCACTGGTATCTGCTAGACAACAGGTACCAAAACATGATTAGTTCATAGATTTCACATGTCAAATACATTAATACAACCCCACCCCCATCTTGCCTGTTCATAATTCTGAGAAATTATTGAATTGTGTGCATGTGTGCGTGTATGTGTTTATGTTTGTGTGTGTGTGCATGTGCATGCATGTGTACATATGTCTACTGTGTGTGTGTGTATGTGTCATACGTATGATTACTGTGAATGTATGTGTGTGCGTGTGTATCTGTTCATGCACATGTGTGCATATGGAATGGGTTAACATGGAGGCAAACATACACAAAAAATTGGTCATCCTAGGCCCTACGGTTCTCAAGATATTCACAGAAAACTCTGTTGGTGCACTACATGTAAACATAAATTCATTTATTGTATGGCCCCCATGAACGGGAAGTCCACAAAACTTAGCATGCATTCAGAAGGTGTCATAATGATCCTACACTTTCAATTTCGTGCAGTTTTGACCATATCAGCCAGAGATATTGTGATTACAACACCCAATTTTTGCTTTTTCATTTTTAACTAGGTGGCGCTATACATGAAATGAATGGTTATGGGATGGGTTGACATGGCCCCTTAAGACCAACATAAAAAAGGTGGTCCTCCTAGGCCCTACGGTTCTCGAGATATTCACAGAAAACTGTGTCCGGTCACCTACAGGCCACTTGGTGTACAGTAACATAAATTAATTTATTGTATGGCCCCCCATGAACGGAATTCCAAAAAAACTTGGCGTGCATTCAGAGGATGTCATAATGATCCTACACTTCCAATTTTGTGCAGTTTTGACCATGTCAGGTCAGATATACCTGCGATTACATCTCATTTTGCTTTTTCATTTTTAACTAGGTGGCGCTATACATGAAATGAGTGGTTATGGGATGGGTTGACATGGCCCCTTAAGACCAACATACAAAAAAAGGTGGCCCTCCTAGGCCCTACAGTTCTCGAGATATTCACAGAAAACTGTGTCCACCCTACCCTCCTTTCGGGGGGTTGGGGGAGACAGATCAAAACAAAAAAAAATGGTTCCATGCTATCCTTGCGGGGCTACATGCCCACCAAGTTTCGTGCACCCCGGTGTTTCAGTGTCCCGGGAAACCTTGACGGAAAATTACTCATGAATGAAAAAAAGGAAAAACAAAATGGAAGAAAAAAACTCTGACTAAACCTATACAACCGCCGCTTCGCTTCGGCGGGGTGGCTTGGGTGAAGAAGCTGTCTTTGTGTCCTTTGGCCAGTGGAATATTGTAACAAAATGTATTTTATTTTTTTCTTGGGATATTTTTCTAGTGCAAACATAAGTCACCACCTAAAACTTCTCAGACCTTCAGATATGAGTGTCAAATGCTTTGTATTTCCTCACAAATGACAAGCTCCAGCTCTAAATAGATTTATTTGTGTACCTGTAGGCCTAGAGGGTTGGCCTTCATCCTTCAGAGATTAGACAACCCATTTGGTCAATCAGAGTTTGTCTTGGCATCTGTCTCACAGTGGCACTGGAGAAAGAGTGCACCCGAGTTTTTTTCATATAATAGGATAGTTCCGGCTATGTAAGCCATTTCCCCCATAGGATTTCATTTAAAAAAAGCTTGAGCTTAAGCCCTACCAGGGGAAAAATACTTTGAACACTAGCTTAAGTAATATTTTCAAATAACTGACTTCATTCTGTTGTTGTCTGTGTAGCGTGTAGAGCAGACTGTTTTGGAGACTCTCTACAAGCATCGATCCACTTTGGAGACGATATTTAGGATCGTTGACACTGACAATTCAGGTAAGGAAATGAGAAGAAATATACAGAGCCGTCCATACTTAGTAGCACCCCAGTAAAGATGAATAAACAGGTTATTTTAAAAATCATTGGCTCCTTCAGACTTACGGCAAAATGCACAACCTTTTTAATGTTAATGTTAATAAATAAACTTTGTTTTCTATCATGATGATATATAATGTTTTTACAAAAGACAATCCCATCAGCATGAATCCAGGAACTGATCCTAGAATCTTGGTGAACCTTGAAGTGAAGTTTTTATATTTTAGACAAGAAAACTAATAGATACAGACGGCTAAAGGCGTCTACATACTCGCCGTTCCCGACATGTAGCGCAACAATGTGACGTCACGGTTACCGTCCCCCATGTGGGGGAGAGCATGCGAACATCACAGAAGTCAATGGGCGAACTCGCTAGCAGTTAGACTTTATACATTCGTTTTACATTCAGGTGGAGTTCTGCTTGTTTCTGAACACAATGATTTGAAGGAATTGTGTTTACTTAACTGTTCAGTGTATGCTAACAACCTAATTCACCTTTGATTGCCCAATGTTGACGACAAATTTCACTGGAAGATAATATTCGATGGTAGCGTCATTAGGGTGCTAACTGGCTAACTTTATATCGTCAGTGTAACATAACCAACTGGTACACATTACTTGTTAAAACTATTCCCACAAACATTGTAGGGAATGTACATTCATGTAAGAATAAATTCAGATGCAACTTATGAGTACACTCGACAGTTCTGGCAGTTTAACTGGAATTAGCGAAATGAGGGAACTTAATGTACTCTTAACCTCGTTGACACACAGATAACTCTCAGTCCAAACGTGTTTGTGCCGTTTATTGATGTTTGTTTGCTGAAAGATTTAATCTTTTTAAAGGTGTTTTCTGTACTCACGCTGGCACCTCCATCACTGTACATACACACCGCCGCTGACTTGAGCTTCCAAAGAAGCTTGGGTCGCCCTGTCAAGGACGTTTGTCAAAAAAGTACAGGGAAGCTTTGGACGCTTTGGCCGCTCTGACGTGGCAGCATTCTACGTTCGATCATGTTCTATCTTACTACTTTATTACATGATTACATGCAATCGAAATTAACATTTTCCCCCATGGAGGCGGTAACCACAATTATGACTAGATGCCACTGTGTGTAGCCTATGCCATGCTTGTAGGAAACCTGTAACACCCCATTTGAAATTGCAGTGACTCTATTTTCACCCTCAGGACTGATTTCTTTTGAGGACTTCCGACAGACATGGAGGCTACTTAGTGCCTATCTAAAAATGGAGATTTCAGACGAGGCTATTTCAGATTTACTGATAAGCATTGATACCAACAATGATGGCAGTATTGACATTGAGGAGTTCATGGAAGCTTTTCGTTTCGTTGATCGAAATCGACTGGAACGTGGACGCAGTATATTCAACCCCAAAGACATGTCCTGACCTAAGCAGAAAGGACCATGGATAGTTTTCTCAATTATAAAATATAAAAGTGTAAAGAAAGCCAGAAAAGTCATTCAGCAAAGCCAGAGAGTTTTTCCATAATGATTTCCACTATCAGAGGAAAATATTGATTTTAAGTATTAGGCAATAGGCTAATACTGTGTGACCATGATATATTTTTGTATTTAGAATTTAGAAAGATATTTTGTGAAAACTATGATATTGATCTCCAATAATGCTGAATGAGGGAAATCAAACTTGAAGTTAACTTAGAAAAATGCTGTACTGTAATTTATTTTTGTCTTATTTTGTACTTAATAAACACATTTAAATATTTTGGGCTTGATAAAATGTTGGAGTTATAAAATGCAACGATAACTTGTAACAATTGTTTTTGAGTTTTGTGTAGACTAGAGGCTATTGTGCAATACAATTGCCCACAGCATGTACAGTAATATTAATATGAATAGCCAGATTATTGACATTATCATTGTACTCCTACCTGTCAGCTAGTTCAGCTTTCTTTCTGCCTTTCAACTATTTCACATAAGTAGACTTGTGTTTGGGGTAAAAACACGGTCTTCAGTAAGTACACGGTATTCAGTAAGTACACTACGCAATTTTTGGGTAAATCGGGTTTTATAGATCCCAAAATTACCAAAAATATCACAACATTCAATACATTTGTATTAGTTAATAGTTAATAAAACTAAAAGTTATCTAAAACAGCCCTGAATGTAAACATCTTTGCTTACTTGCATAGCTGGTAAAAATTGTGTATACTACACTGGAATGTGGCATTCTGCCCTGCTTTTATATAAAGTGCTTCAGTGTACTATTAGAAGATGTTATGAATGTGTGTGCTTTGTGTGTAAAGGTTGTTGCTATGTGGGGTTGTAATGAGTCTTTTCTCACTCTCCAAATCTCATCAGTCATCTTTGCATTTCTCTAATTGGCTCAGTAACATCAGCGGCACAAGGAAAAGGACTGAGTAGATGATGAAGCAAGTCTCTCCTCCAGCCAACCAATAGACTGTTAAAAAACAGCAAAGAGGAATATTAGTATACATAACATGTGTATGAGTGTACAGTATACAGATAAATACGCCTATAGTAATCACATTTATCTGTGTGAAAATGAGCACAATTGACCGAATGATCACAACAATGATTTTTACATTTTTAAATAAATCAGGTTTCTAGGCCAAGTATACTTCCGTATACAACGAATTTGGTCTCTGCATTTATCCCATCCGTGAATTAGTAAACACACAGAGCACACAGTGAACACATAATGAGGTGAAGCACACAGTAACCCGGAGAAGTGAGCCGCCTTGCTACAGCGGCGCTCGGGGAGCAGTGAGGGGTTAGGTACCTTGCTCAAGGGCACTTTAGCCGCTCCCACTGGTCGCCAACCATTTGGTTCCAAGCCCGAAGCCCTAACCAGTAGGCCACGACTGCCCCTTATTTTATTTCTCATGGGGATTATCATTTAATTCATTGCATGAATGTAAAGTAGGCCTAAGATGGACTGTGTCGCTATTTAGGCCCCTGAATTTTATAGACTTACAAAGTACACTACTGTAAGCAAATTCATTTAATAGCATACAGGAATGATTCTGTTTTTGATCAATATAAGTGGTCACTGCAACCGTGATCACCATCAGTGGATTCCATTCTGTGTGTGTGTGTGTGTGTATCAATGTACATGTATATTACGCTCTAAAATCATGCAGAGCAAATTTCTATGCTTGGAACAATATTTATGAAAAGATGCTTTCCAGGAAAACATGTGTACCTCTATACACCTATCAACATTGAGCTTTCAAAATAAGGGAGATTTCCCAGGATTCTATCCCTCTGCCAACAGCTTGTATAACCGTGTAAATTAGCTGTCCC
Organism: Alosa alosa; assembly: GCF_017589495.1. Classification (NCBI taxonomy): domain Eukaryota; kingdom Metazoa; phylum Chordata; class Actinopteri; order Clupeiformes; family Clupeidae; genus Alosa; species Alosa alosa. Next base: position 1,646,671 of record NC_063193.1, on the reverse strand, counting down.
CTCAAAATAACAACACATCGCCATTAATATAACCACTGGCAACAAAAGTGAGTACACCCCTAATGGCGGCCTTACATTGTATGATTTTGGTCTGTTTTCAAAGTCAGCGACTAAAGTCGGACAGAAGTCATGGGAGTTGCACTGGAATTCCGTCAACTAGATCGTTAAGTGTAAGGTGCCAATCTTGGCGGTTTTGAGTCAGTCTTTTTCTAGTTTTGCCGTTACGACAATATCAAACATGTTTGATATTATCACAAGTCTTTCTAGTCGTGGCTCATGCAAATAGTGACGTAAACAATATAAAACCAATAGTGACTTCTCTCCAACACGAAACAGGAAGGGGCAAAGTAGGCGACAGCTGTAGCAAGGGACCTGATGAAACCCATGAATATGATAATTTGTTAGTTTGTTTCTTATACATCTTTAGTCGGCTCTTCCACGCGACAGAACAACTCTATATCAGTTAGGGATGTTACGCATGAAACAATGCTGCAAAAACACGAAAATATGACTGAGTTTAGTAGGCTATCATTTCAGTTCCTGTTGATATCTATTGCACGATGGGTAATAATTTAAAGGAATCTAGTAAATTCCTTTAAATTTCTTGTAAGTCTTGTAAATAGGGACCCTGCAAGATCCCTAGTCATTGCAAAATCATAGTCTGTGACTTAAAACTTGTCTTTAGATGTGAGAGGGTCCGAGACTGTAGTCTTTCAAAAATCGTTTCCAAATCTTTGCAAATCTTTCCAAACTCTGTCAGTGTAAGGAGGGCTTAAGTGAAAATGTCCAAATTGGGCCCAATTGGACATTTTCCCTCCCTGGTGTCATGTGACTCGTTAGTGTTAATGGGGAGCAGGTGTGAATGGGGAGCAGGTGTGTTAAATTTGGTGTTATCGCTCTCACTCTCCCTCATACTGATCACTTGAAGTTCAACATGGCACCTCATGGCAAAGAACTCTCTGAGGTCACTGCAAGCTGCCATTGTAACCATCTACAAGGACAATAGACCTCTGAAGTTCGCCTACAAAAAAGCTGCCAAACTTGACAGCCGGTATCTGGCGATTTTTCCTATGGGAAAATAACATGGGGATTTTGAATTATTGCACCTGTTAAACTCACGGGGATGAAAAAGTCTGAAATGCAGACGTTTTCCTGAACACACTTTTGTCCTCTGCCTTCGAGTGGATACTGTGATCTCCGGTAAGTGAAGGCTGCACACTTAGACACCCCAGAGCTAACTTGCAATGCAACTTGCCATAGGTAGTTAGTAGGGGTGGGCGATATGGACAAAAAATAATCTCTTTTTTGTGATTTTGACGATAACGATAATTAGTCGATATCCTTTAAAACATATTTTTTGTTAAAGTCTGAGTGAGTTACTTTACAGCTCATTATTTATGAATAGCATCATTACAATAATAACCAATAAACTAACCTGTGACTTTTTAACCAAATCAACCAATGCATTGTCACTGACACATTTCCAATTCTGCCCCCACTTTGTGTGTGTGTGTGTGTGTGTGGCAATGACATGGTCTCAGCTACATTAGAGAAGATGAATAGACCTAACAGTTTCCCAAGAGAAAGTCTGAAGCTGAAGTTCCTTTCAACCTTTACATAGGATTCACTGTAAAACTAAGCAGACAGATTACATCTCAGTTATTTCCTTCTATGTTTTGTTTAAGAGCAATCATGTAGGCTAGCATTCCAAGTTACAGAATAGAAACTAATGCGTTATCTTATGGCTAATGTATATGAGAAATCCCATAGAGATGCTAACGGTTAGCATAATCGGTAAACGTAGTTTACCGTCCTGCATCCACTTGCATTGACGGCATTAAAGCGAGGCCTAAATAGCCTAAACGAATGATATTTTTTCTTAACATGTATGTTCGATTAACTATCTGCTTTGCTTGTGAATGAAGTTGTAGCCTACTTCCTTTGTTCAACTGTTGAACGATGCTGGCAAGCGTGTCCCTGTTTCCCTGTCATCATGTCATTGCTCTTGTCTCGTTGACTCTCTTGTTGTAATTTCACTCAAAGTTGCTGCACCTTCCAATGAGCGTTGTCTGAGCTTAGATCTATAGAACATCTACTTACTTGTAATAAAATGGGCTGATAGGCTACTATAGGCCAGTCATTCCTTTTATAATCATGGGGCAACGCTTTGGGCAAATTCGCGATGTAATTCACTAACGAAACAGGCATGAGAGGGGAGATTTTATGACGTTTCAACAACGAAACAGTTTGCCATTTTTGCGAGAAGATTTTTCTCATGCTTTAAGCTGCTGCTGCAGTCAGCCTGGGCAAACCGAAGGATAACGCAAAGAGAAAACAAAAGTCGCCAGATACACGAAAAAGTCGCCAGATTTGTTGTCAGTCGCTAGATACACTTTTCAGTCGCCAGAGACGGCCAAAAGTCGCTAAATCTAGCAACAAAGTCGCTAAATTGGCAACACTGATTAGGCGTGCGTGGGACAACGTTGTAGGTTGTGACCCACTAGTGATCACGTGACACTTGCTCTGCTGCAGCCAGGGGCTTCTCCCGCATACATCCTGGGAATGTATGAGTCTTCAATGCGTGATTTCGAGTGTTTTTCCCCCATAAGTAATTTAAGGCGAGACACGGCAGGTGAAAACATCGTTTTTTCATGCACTGGTCAATTTCGAGATTTTGGGCTAATTTGCTACCTTAGCATGTATTCTTTCACACTACTACAACAACAAAGCCCGATTTACACATTTAGGTGTTTATTTCATTACATTTTGTCTACTCGCGCCTGTATATTTCTCCGAAATTCACCAAAAGTTAGTCTTCTAACGTTTCATGCTCTACCGTGACTGTGCTACAAAACATAACATGTGTAGTACCATTGGAAAGCTCGGTTTTTCCTGCATGACGTTGTGCTATCCAAATATGGACACTTCCTTTGTAACCCTGGCCTGATTTATGTGACATTTTAATCAAAAATATATGGCAAAAATCGATTTTTTTTAAGGCTATGGACAGTATGGATTTCCTAGGTAATGAAAGCAGATATCCTGAAATCCCTCTGTAATTTTATTTTTATCTTGTATGCAAACAAAATAATTTTGTACCTGGCTTTATCATATGTTCAGATCTATCTACCGAAAATATATGCAAATGTGCGCATATTTAATAAGGCGTAATTTGCATAATTAGACATTCGAATTTCAAAAACTTCAAATACATTTTTTGTTCATACTTGTGTAAGTAATCAACTGAGGAAGTTTCATGGTGATGTCCTATTATTTTAAAATTTTACCCTATTCACCTGTAGTGTCTCGCCTTAAAAACTCGATAATGTCAATTTGCACATTGTTAAAACAACAATCACGATATTATCGCAGACGATATATATTGCCCACCCCTAGTAGTTAGCTTCAATTAACAACCGTATCTCCTTATATGGGCAAAGATAGCCGTTTTTGTTCTTTTTTGCAGGGTATCTGCACATTTTCCAAGTGCAAATTTAAAGACTTTTAAGACCTTTTCAAGACCTCTAAATGGAAAAATTAAGACTATACCATGGCAAAAAAGATACAACTTAAAACTGTTTTATGCAATAGTTTTTTTTTCTACTAATTTTAACACCCACCCCATTTGGGATGTCTACAGAAGTTACCAAATATATTTTGGTGAAAGAAAATAATTGTGTGTGAATTACCTTCATAGCTATGAATGCCCAATTTTAGGGTCTGGGCTGCTTCTTTTGAAGCTGGCTGTACATATTTGGTTGTGCTACTGGCTGAGGCTGACTGTTCTTCACTTGTGTCTGTAGTAGCCTAGGCTGGACTGGATTCCCTTCAATAGTTTTTTCAAAGGTAGACTTTGCTATTTAAATATTGTAATAGGCCTATTAACTTGTCCCATAGCACAGCAAATCAAAGGTAATCCACTAATTTACATTTTGCACACCAGTTGTATTTAAACCAACCAAAGATTGACAAACATTGTAAAAAAAATGTATGGGAAAAGTTAAACCCCCTCCTCGCATGTTCCTACTGAAAAACTGCTGGTTTCATCACTAGCACGCACATATTATGAATACACTTACAGATGCGTTTTTTTTTTTATGTAGCCAGTCGCCGACATTCAAAAAAAAATATGCGGTTATATTTCACAACTTTTGTGAAGTACTGGGAAAGGCTGGCAAGCAAGCTGCAGCTAACTTAGACAGATATTTACTTAGGCTAGGCCAGCAAAACACGCTGGAGAGATGCAAACAGATCAACTTAATGTGTATTTTCTCCTGATTGAGAAAACGTTTTTTCTGTCAGTCCGTGGTTCCTTAATAAATTGCGCAGCAAATTATCAGATGAGTGACAGAAGCACCATGCATAATTTGACCAGCAGTCTTCACGTCCATAGTTTGTAAAACGATGCTGCGTCTGAGCAAAGATTCTAGAAGCCCAGCGCAACTCCAAAAAGGAGCGTCCGGCTTGAGGCTGCGCTGGACAGGACTTTAAAACTGTCCGGCCTAAATCCGAACGTATGGCCACCCTATCGCTAACTGGCTTACCCAGCTTTCTCCCGCTCACTCTACCACTCGCATAGGCTACCTAGGCCTATATATCTCTCCGGCCTCGGCTATATACCACGAAAACTTAAGGCATATTTTTACATATTCTTACCATTTTCACACCTTTACGGCACCCGTGAAAACATCTTCACTCTGCAACCACTACACTTCCTTCAGTAGCCTTATAGTCAGTATAGATGGAGACATTTCACTCGCTCTCACACTCGCTGGCGGTCCCATACACAAATTTAATACCTCCTTTTTGAAAATTCAAGACATTCCAGACAATTTAAGACTTTTTTTAGGCCTTAAAAACCGAAAGTTGTATTTAAGACTTTTTAAGGACTCGCGGGAACCCTGTTTTTTTTGTAGGCGAACTTAGGTCTATGTTGAGCAGTGCTTTGCTGCTTTTCTTTCAATCATACATTCCAGGGGCCAGTTGCTCCAACTGGTCATTGCTACGCCTGTTGGTCTTTGTCTGTAGTGTTGGTGCAACCGATATAAGTTTAATTCTTAAGACTGGTCTTAACAAAGACCAACTTAGCAGTTAGAACCAGGCATAACAAAGACCAGTTGGTGGAACCAGCCCCAGATGACTACCTCATGAAAATGGTGATTGTCAAGACAGCTTTGCACACTATTGGCATCAAGGTCAATGGAGGTATTAGAAGATGAAATCTCCCTTTTCACCGCCTTGCACTTCCAGCAGAATTTAGTTGGAATTCCATTGCCCCGCAACAGTGGGAGACACTTTGGACACCTGAAGCACGCGCACACACACATCCATATATCAAAAAGACTTTTCTTATGTATCCATCTTTCCTTGATTTCAAAGATTATGAATATGGACACAGTTTGCCCATAAAGCAAAATTTGACCTGAGATTATATCATTTTTTGTCCGAAAACAAGGCTGAGACCTGTCCAATTTTAAGTTCAACTTAAGGTCTCCAAACACTTTATCTATGGTATATTTCTGTAACTTGGAATGCCATTTCTTGGAATGGAATGCCTTCACCACCTATTCCAATTAGCCCTCATCCCAATACATAGTGTCATGGCCACCTGGCTCACAGTAGCAATGACATAGGGGAGACCACACCGTTTGTTAAGTTAAATCCAAAATAATTTATTAAAGCATTAACTTATACCATGAAAACATAATTAACAAACAAGTGTATCAAGTCAGTAAATGAGAAGCAAGAGAAAGCTAATCAAAAGTGTAGTGCAGATCAGTAAAGTGTAGACTATGTGTAATGCAAAAAGGCAAAAAGGATGAGGCTGCCGCCAGCATGGAGGCCAGAGGTAAGCCCAGTCAAACAGAGCTGTGCATGGCAGAGAGTGGCAGAGATGGTTTTTGAACAGTCCCGCCAATCAACTGCTGTCTAGACTTGATGGCCTGAACAGACAGCTCCCCCTTCAGACTGGGGGGAGAGAGACCGCCAAACATATTATCTCAAATGGGGTAGTGAGCACACCCAGCACGGCAAAGCCGGGCGTGACATCACTCCCCCCACAAGACAGGGACTCTGTAAAACTAAATTCCACCCATTACACCATTTCCCATAATCAATACTAAAAAAAGAAAGAAACCCAATAACAAACTAGACCCAAAATTACAAAATGACTAAACCCATTACCCTTTTTAACCAGTTAACCTGAAAGACTAATGTTCGGCTAAAGCAAACTCTCATCACCCTTCACCCACAATACAACAGCCACCACTAGAAATGACCAAACTCAACCCCTAGCCCACCTAATTCTCACCCCCCACCTCCTCCTTCCCACCCAGCAAATCCTGGCGCCTGGATAGCAATTTAAGAATGGAAAGACAGGAGACAGGAGGAAAGAACCAGAGACAGGAGAAGAGATAGCCACCCCTTAACAGTCATCAACAGCACGCGACAAGGCATCGGCCATAACATTCTCGGACCCCTTGATTTGCCCAATAGACAGGTTATAAGGCTGAAGAAAGAGAGCCCAATGCAAGAAGTACTCCAAAAACACCCGACCAAGAAAGTGCATCAAATCTGTCTTAGTGACAGGATGTGGGAATTGGTCAATTGTGAGGACTTTCGCCCTCACTGGCTAAACTTTCTCTAGACCGGCGCTCCAATAATACCGGGCAATTTCTTTTCCAATGGTCTTTTCCAAAACAATAGTTAGTCTTTTTTAGGATCGAAGTCTGATAGTTTACCATGTGCGACTGAATTGGAATTCCCATTTGTGTCCGTAACACTATAGCGACGTTCTTTGTGGTTGTTAGAACGCGGACTAAAATCACGAGCTGGAGTTTTGTGTATGAGAGAATAATCATCAGCCAGAACAGCGGCATCTGCTGCTGTTCTGACGTGATGTTCGCTAATGTAGGTGGCTATGCGATCAGGCAAAGTGTTCTTAAGTTGTTCTAATATCATAAGATCACACAATTCATCAAAAGAATCGACCTCTTCAGCTGTAAGCCAATGATGAAAGAAGCTGGTCAAGTCCCTAGCCCATTCAGCAAATGTTTGCTTATCTGACTTCTTCCAAGATCGAAAACGCTGTCTAAAAGCTTCAGGAATTAACTCATAACACTTTAACACTGCTGCCTTGACGCATCGATATATCTTCTTTTCAGAGGACGATAAAGCAACAAATGCCTTCTGAGCACGGCCAATTAACGCAGTTTGTAATAAAACAATTTTATCCTCATCACTCCAATTTTGCTCCGTAGCAATATTCTCAAATAACGAAAAAAACACATCTGGATCATGCTCATTAAACTTAGGCAGGAACTTAATCATACCGGCCAGGCCAGACTGTTGCGATCTACCAAGTTTGCCATTAGCTACTAATTGCAGCCTAGTGCGTTCAATTTCACGATCCTGCTCTAAATTTTTAAGCCTCTCCCATTCCAATTCGCGATCTTTGTCTTTCTGTGCAGCCTCTAATCTTTTACGGTCCAATTCATTATCCAGCCTTTTTTGAACCAATTCGTCCTTGCCAATTCTTGTTCTAATTACAAAGTCTTTTGTTTTACTTGCAAATCATGTTACAGTTTTAACAATTCGACTTGTTGTTCAAACGTTAATACACTGGATTTTGGCTGTGTGTCTACATTCAAACTCTGAGTGGGCTCACTATCTGGAGTGTGCTCACTATCTGAACCCGACGCTCCCTGACTACTGCGCTCTGGCAATTTCTCGTCAGGCAACACGTTCTTGTCAACCAAGTACGCACGAATGAAATCAAGCAGCTGATGCTTCTTAGCTCCCTTCGGCAATGTCAATTCAATTGCATAGTGCTTGGCCACACTCTGCAATTGTTTGACATTTTAACGCCGCAAGCAAGGCCACTGAAGGAGCAGACAAAAACGCATCAAGTGTACTCATTATTGCAATTGGAATTACAAGTCACCAATCAACAATCCAAACCGGGTCTACAAATAAACCCCCAATATTAATACAACTGGCCAAACAAACAAAAACTAGGCCTATACCTCCACGTCTTTTGGGTTAGCCTACTAAACAATTCCAACCACACAAATTTCAATCGGGCAAAGCGGAATGCAGTTCACGTCAACAAGACAGCAACGGAGCTTCCCCCTAAACATTTACCCCCTATCTTCACACTAAGCCCAAGAACAAGGCTAATTTACTCACCCATACCGATGGAATCGTACTGTCCCGACAAAAGTCAATCCAGCCGGTGCTCCACGGCGGTGCCCTCGTTCGGACTTCAGTGACCAGCAGCCTAAACCCACAACGCCGAAGCGCACTAATTGGGGATAAAACAGGCTCCGTAAAGTGCTATCCCTTAACGTAAGTACAAACACACTTTGCCACTTAAAATAAGAAAACAAAATGGTTGGCTAAATTGCTCTAATCTGCGCAAATACTCTTTGCCAGAACCAAAACTAACTTTAGCGATCACCGTCCTAAAGTAACATTCAGCACATGAACTGCACAGTCGATGTGGAACTCCCCAACAAACAAACACAGCGCGTGCCAGCTGTTTAGGCTACTAGGCCCACCACCCGCTGATCACCGGTGCATTCCATTCACAAAAACGTGAATCAATGATGTAGCACTACTCACGCAACTAGGCCTACACAAAAGACCTCCGAAAGTCCGAATTATAGTAGCCTACTCACAATTCAGGTTCAAAATGGTCGGACGAGCCCCCATATGTCATGGCCACCTGGCTCACAAGTAGCAATGACATAGGGTAGTGATGGGGACGAGACCGCCTATGCCGAGTCCGAGTCAAGACCGAGTCTTTGAAGGGTCGAGACCGAGTCGAGACAGAGTCCTTTAGGAGTCGAGACCGAGTCGAGACCAAGACCATAAAAAAATGTCAGTTTTAATATTCATAATTTAATATCACCCCAGTTAATAATCAATTATCAATCAATTTAATCAATTAAATTAAAGCATTAACTTATACCATGAAAACATAATTAACATAAACAAGTGTATCAAGTCAGTAAATGAGAAGCAAGAGAAAGCTAATCAAAAGTGTAGTGCAGATCAGTAAAGTGTAGACTATGTGTAATGCAAAAAGGCAAAAAGGATGAGGCTGCCGCCAGCATGGAGGCCAGAGGTAAGCCCAGTCAAACAGAGCTGTGCATGGCAGTGGCAGAGATGGTTTTTGAACAGTCCCGCCAATCAACTGCTGTCTAGACTTGATGGCCTGAACAGACAGCTCCCCCTTCAGACTGGGGGGAGAGAGACCGCCAAACATATTATCTCAAATGGGGTAGTGAGCACACCCAGCACGGCAAAGCCGGGCGTGACAATAGGGTGATACATCTTGGTTGTTTACATTTGGTGGCAGCAGTGGAACAGAGACGCTGCCAAAGAGGAGGAAAACAGGTTTAGACGTATTGGAGGCTACCCAGAGAAGACCTGGAGGAGATCAAGGGAAAGAGAGACAAAATCCAGGGCCTAAGCATCTGACGGATATCTTAAAGAAGGGTCTGACCTTGCCTCAGCTCCTCAGGAGGAGTATGCACATCCAGCTAAATAAGTTCAGAAATGACTTTGAAGCAGAGAGGAGTGAACTGCAACAACTGGAGAGCCAGTCTACATCTCCACCTGTACCAAAGAGTACAGGTATATCTTCATTGTAGTTTTAAGGTGTGCCAAGTTGTCATTATTGAGTATCAAGTTTCTTACACTATGGCCATAAGCATCACATAGTAGGGATGTAGTGGTAATAAAACATGAGGGCACATGGATGTTTCGGGGGGCTTGGTGGTATAGCTGAATACAAGAAATAGGCTTAAAGGAACCGTATGTAAGACATGTATTTTAATTAATCATAAAATGGCCCTGATATGTCACTAGACATTAAGAAATCATGTTCATTTCAAATACTTATATCACTGACAACAGTAGTCCGGCCAGAATATTGTCATTTAAAAAGTTGCAGCCCTCAACTGATGTTGATGTTGTGTTTTGTCATGTTGTGTTTTGGCCTGATGCGCCACCCTCCACCTATCTACTAATCACGAAGTCAGTAGTGTTTCGGCATCTGGGTTGGCAACCTCAAGTCAGGGGGGAGGAGGAGGGGATACACCGCTGTACAGTAATTTGAAAGTGATTGCAGTACCAGTTTTGGCCACAATCGTACATATGGTTCCGTTAAGAGGACTAGGCCACGTTAACTTATCCTCTCTAGATTCAGAAGGACCACTCTGACCCTTGATTAATAATTACACTGGTCTGGTGGTGAACCGTTTTCCTACTTGATTTACTTGAATTCTTTCATTTGAGGAATAATTAAGATCTATTTAAGGATGCAAAATATTGTTTCATCGCCATTTGGTAATTATGTACCAAAATTACACTTTACCGTGACTCGAAGAGCTGTAAAAAGTGTTGAAAGGCTGTACAAATCCGCTTGGAGCTCCAGTGGAATTTTGATTTGCCGACGAGAATTCTCGTGCTAACCGTACATGTGCCTGAGAAAGGTTGGGAATAAGCACCCACCAGCCCAGCACTAACCTCCGAACGTGGTAAACAAAATCGGATATTTCAGGCAGTAAAAGCCCCGGTAAGAACCAAACTAGATTTTGTTCAAATCTACACACATATGGCTACTGAAAAATGTAAGGATCATTTAGCAAATGTTATTTTGAAGTATTAAAAAACATAATTGTTTTAAGAATTTTCGAACGAAATGGTTGGTAATTAGCACGTTTACGATATATATCTAAGAGTTTCTGTGAGCTTGATGCTCAGTCAATTTATCCCTGAATAAAAAAGAAAATATCGAGAGTATATGCAGCCACCTATGTCCTAAAGATCTTATTTTTTAAGAGCAGCTGTCTATTGTCATCTATCATCGTTACTCTCCATAAACACAACTATTTCTGATTCATTGATTTTCATTTGTAAAGTAAAATCACGTAGATGGCTTATACAGTACAAAACGATATGCTATTCTGAATGTGAATACTTACTCCACCAAATTTTGCCTTCATAATTATCTTTGTGTGTAGGCCTACAGTAAATTATTCCAGAAAACTGAACAGCATTTAAATAAACAGTTAAAGTTGCTGAACTGTATGAACATACCAGATGAAGCAACAATAGGTCCGCATGCCCGTGCAAGTGCCCCCAGACTGCGAAGGATGCCCATTACCATACCCTTTTGTCTGGATGAACCTAGCAAAATAAAACTTACTGTGACATTTACATCAATAGTTATGCATCAGAGCAAGGGGAAACAAAAACAGACTTTTGACCCAGACAAAAAGAATGCATGAACACTGAAATCTGAAAGTGGTGATAGATAGATAGATAGATAAATAGATAGATAGATAGATAGATAGATAGATAGATAGATAGATAGATAGATAGATAGATAGATAGATACTTTATTGATCCCCAGGGGAAATTCAAGTACATGATACTGTACATGGGGCAACTTTTTGAGCAATACAGTTTGTTAACCACATAACCAGGTTCATGTGTTATGATGGTAATGGAGTAATGGTCAATATCAATGGGAATGTGCCCAAACAACAATATTCAGGAACACTAACTATAAATGACCATTTGTCACAAACTGCTGAAAATCAAATACCTAAGTTGTGCTTACCATGCTCGGAAACTTGTGTGGACAGACAAGGAACAGCAACCGCAGCAGCTGTTTTAGAGAAGAATGTGTCAGGTATGTCCATGAAAATAATTATACAATTCACATACTAAACCGTAGGGATCGACCGATATGGTTTTTTCAGGGCCGATACCGATATCAATTATTACCAAAACAGGAGGCCGATAACCGATATGTAAAACCGATATGTCAGTTGTCAAAAAGGGGGGGTAGGTAGTAATAATAATTAATAATTAATATTAATTAATTTGCATTTAATTGTGCAAACTTTTCTTTCTTCTTTTGATACACAATTGTCTATCAACTTGCATCACTTGCAAGTGTAAATCCTGTCATGTTAATCCAAGAGCTAAGTGTTAGCTATTATTTTCATAGACTAGGCCTACACAATGGGCTATGTGCTTGTTAAGGGACCTGTCACAAAGAGGATGCTTTGCCATCGTGTGTGCACGAGAGAGGGAGAGGAAGAGGTGCATGCGTGATGGCAAGTGTTAAGGCCCATTCACACCAAAAACGATAACGATAACTATAAATAAATATCGTTCTCGTTAATATGAATGACTACGTTCACACATAAACTATAACGATAACGACATGAAGAACGATATCGTTGGGGATCACTTTCAGAGCGATTTTCACAACGATAAAATGCTAATAGCCAATCAGAACCCATCGAATTTTAGCCCTCACATTTATTAACACAATGAGAGACTTTGTTTATCGTTGTTCAGTGTGAACGCTTTTATCGTTATAGTTATCGTTCTTGGTGTGAATGGGCCTTTAGGCTATTTAAGTATGCAATGTGTGTCCATGTGTAGGCTACAAGCTACACTAAATCGCTCAGGACGCGATTTAGTTCAGGTCGGATTAAATTACGGCTGGCCCTGGGTGCATGTTGTCTTTTCTGACAGTCCGTTTCAAAAAGGAGCAATTAGACTTTTTGACGTTCGCTATCGCATAATTTAGGACTTGTCTGTACTATGTCCGCCGTGGTGTCCCGTTATTCACAATTAACGAACGAGGCGGAGGCAGAGAACTCCCGACACGCAGCACCCGAGTTTGTAGGCTAACTAGTAAACAGCATCAGTAACGTGCATCAATCGGGAATTTGCTAACTGAAGGAAGTGGGTGCTTTACTTATTGATCCGGATCAAAGAGACAATAGCTTACAAAGTGGTGTTTTTGTAACTTCAGTGTAGATGATTGTGATTTCATTGCAACTTCAGCAATGTAGGCTACCTTCCTTACCTTCGAAAAATAGCTCCGTACAGCTGAAGCCCAGTCCTACAGTCTACCTCAGTGAGAATCCTAAACTTTGTCTGTGTTCAGTCTTCGATCCTGATTGGCTGCATTCGTGCTAACTAACAAATCAGACGATGTAGTGGGCGGGACAATGCTCTTGACCACAGAGTAGCAAATGCAGGGAGTGAGAGACGCTTTACAGACAAAGTAGCGCGTTTCATTCTTTATCCATTTCAATATCGGCTTATCAGTGGAAAAAATGACCGATACTAATTATTATAAAAATGCTAAATATCGGCCCTAATAATCGGCCAGGCCGATAATTGGTCGATCCCTACTAAACCGTAGGCTACTTACCAAATGAGTAAAACATTAGTCCTGTGTACAGCAACAGCATATTCCAAGCAATCCCAATGATCAGAAAAGCTGGTATAAGTGATATGAGAGCCTACGGATGTATTGAAATGTTATGTCATATTCATCATGCAAATTACTGTCATATTACAACATTTACAGTATAGCTATGAAATAATGTATTGATATTTGATATATGCTATACACTGTCGTTTAAGAAAGAGCAAAGAGTGGGTATAATTCCCATATAGCAGTGTACCAAACGAACTGTCCTGATCTGATGCCCTGGTTTGATCCTCCGGGCCCATCCCCCCTGAATGAGTGCCATGGAAATACCAATGAAGAAGAACATCTTGCCCTGTTCCATGCTAGAAAAAACACAGCCTTCTCTTATCAATAGGTAATTTCAGATATGGGGTTACAAATTATGATGGAAATTTAATGAATTGCATATTGCCATGGTTTACATGAACTGAAGGACTGCATTTACACTTTGCATATCCAGAATTGGCAACGCGGTTTATGCCGAACGTCAGAGGGTAATGTTGATTCTGACGCACAGATGGTAAAAATGACAGTAATTAAGCGTATATACAGTGCTTCTAAACATATACACCCCCCCTTGGATATTTCCCCTTTTATTGCTTTTAAAAATGGAATCTTGGTCAATTCAATTTGGCCTTTTTTCAATAATTTACAAAGAAAACTCTCTTTAATGTCAAAGTGAAAGCAGATTTCTACAATGTAATGTTAATTATTTAAAAGACATACTGCAAAATAGGTGATTGCATAAATATTCACCCCCTGCAAGTCAACATTCAGTAGATGCACCTTTGGCTGCAATTAAAACATGGAGTCTGTGTGGATTGCACATCTGGGTACTGGGTACATCTTGCTTGCACATCTGGGTACTGAAATTGTACTACATTTTTCTTTGCAAACTGCTCAAGTTTTGTCAGGTTACACAAGTATGGGGCGCTAACAGCCCTTTTCAAGTCCAGCCAAAAATTCTCTATTGGATTACAGTCTTAAGGTTCACACCAAGAATGATAACTATAAAAATCATAACAATAATTGGATTGTATATTACGGTATTTATTTTCATTAGGCTATTGATTGAATTAACATTGTTGTTCATTATTGCTATTCTCCTTAATGTAGTCTTACCAACTTAAATTGTTTACTGTTAAATATCACTTTGTATTGTTATGTGTGTCATTTTGGACAGAAGCAAAGAAAAACATATTGTTCTTGTTAATATGAATGACAATTCACACAAACTATAACAATAGTGTCCACACTTATACATTTTCTTAAATAGTTAAATATATAGATATAGACTTTACTTTACTTTATTTCTGCATTGTTGCACTGTTGACTTACTCATTTGCACTATCACCATGACCACTATCACCATTGCACTACCACCATGACACTCATTCACACAGAGCACCTTACCATACCTTACTATGCACAGAGAATCACAGGCTCAGTCCCTGCCTCAGTCATTGCAAGCGCCTCTGATTTATTAATCACCACTATGTGGATACTGTTTTTAGAATTGATTTAGATTAAGTGTTAGTATAATTTGTCATTTTGTTATTTGTATTTTAGTATATTTTTATATATTGTATTAAGTGTTAGTATAATTTGTATTTTAGTATATTTAGCATATTCTTTATCTTCTACTGTCCTTACTGCTTAGTTGTGTTTTTATATTATATACTTTAATTACTCTTCTGCTGTTAAAGAATGTGTTTGTCTTGTATGTATGCTGCTGAGACCTTGAATGTCCCCTGGGGATCAATAAAGTCTGTCTATCTATCTATCTATCTATCTATCTATAATAATGACATGAAGAACAATATCATTGGGGATCGCTTTCAGAGTGATTTTGAGAATGATAAAAAAGCTAACAGCCAATCACATTTAGCCTTCACATTCATTAACACAAGGAGAGACTTTGCTTATCATTGGTCAGTGTGAAAGCTTTTATCGTTATGGTTATTGTTATTGTTCCTGGTGTGAACGGTCCTTTAGGCACATAAGAAAATCTACATTGTTCTAAACCATTTCTGTATCATTTTCACTGTCTGCTTCAGGTCATTATCTTGCTGGAAAATAAATATTTTTCTAGCAGACTGAATCAGATTGTCGTCAAGGATTTCCTTTGGATGAACTTCAGTCGATATTTAATATGAGCTTCTCCACTCGCCAAAAATGCTTTGACTGGTGAAGAACTTGGACAATAGTTGCTGTTGAGAGAAAGTGGAATAGAACATGTCCAATATTCCAATATGTGGTTTAATGTTCTGCATGATGTCCAATATGTTCTGCATTTCTCATCAGTGGGTCACTTTGATACTAAAAGTATGATTCTATGTAATGACTGTATGATATCTGTACTGTCCCTGTGTATATCTGTGTGACTATGTATTTAGATAAGCGGGAATATTATGACTTTGCAGCATTTCACTGTTCTGCATGGCTGCGTCAGTAGCCACCTGCTTCGGATTGCCAGGTTGTCACTAATCAGAGTCTGATTCAGTGTAGTTCACGTGAGATGGGATGACCAACGCCATCTCCCGTCAGCCTGGAAGGATACTTAAACCCAAACTATTTGTCTAGTGAGAGCAGCTGATGGATCTTTAGGTGAAGTCATGCTGTCTCTCGCTTGATGCGCATCATTGTAAATAAACTCTGTTCCTGATACTCTGTTCTAACTCTGTTCCTGATTCCTAACATTACTTTGTAGAAATATGCTTTCACTTTGCCATGAAAGAGTAAATGTATAAAAGTACACTGTAGGTAGGGCTGGGCGATATGGACCAAAACTGATATCCCGATATTTTGGGGCTGATTGGCGATATACGATACGATATTGATATTTCAAACAGAAAGAGCGAAGTGCTTCATATATTCACTCAACACAACAATTATGACAACACAGCCAGTTTTAATTATATTCATTTTAGACTGCTCTAACATAAATGTGCAAAAAAGTGTAAACAATAACATAGGCCTACAATAGGCATAGGCTCCAGTTGCTCTGATAAAGCTGTGCAAATAACAAAAGACCAAAAGTTGACCCTGACTGACAACGCAGGCCTACATTGTACTGCACAATGCAATCGGCTATTTTTGGGCACAACAATATTGAAAAAGCCTGCAGTTTTGTCACACAATGCAGTTTTTTACCCGTAAGGGTTTGATAGGGCCTAAATGACAAGCAAATGTAAACTATGATGGCCTAGACATGTTGCTATCAACAACAAAAATAGTTTTAAACAATTAGGCTACTTAAACAACGTAACTGAGTCACTCATCAAGAGTGTGATAGACGCTACCGTCGTTTTGTGTGCGTTCATTTTGCATGTTCGGTTAAGTAAGAAAAATCCCTATGCACGATTGAATGGGGTTTCAGGAATCATAAAAAATGATGCCCTAACTGCTCGCGAGTCGCGTTCATATCCTCTTAATAAAATCAGCGTGTAGGTTGTCTCCCTGAGGACTTTAGATCTGCTACTGTATATCGCTAAACGCAAGCATTCATCAGTGTATTTAAATTAGCTAGGCTATGTACCAAAATGACATTTTACCTAGAGTCGAAGAGCTGTAGCTGCTAAACAGTGTTGTAACTTAAAGGGACACTTGGCAACTATTTCAACGTAATAAACCCGTTTAGAAATCATTCGGATGGTTAAATGACCTGTTCGGTGAAAATGGTGACTTTCCCCCGCCCTACGCGTCCCCAGGCGGAAAACCAACCTTGCAAACATTAAGACTTACCGTCCCGAAAGAGAAGTGAGAAACAAGAAACTTCGTTTTTAAATCGTGTTTCTTACCTCATAACATCCACATGGTTCTGCCAAACTTATGCTAACCGTTAAGCTAGCTTGTAAACAAATCCATGTGCTTTATCGTTACCTTTTCCCACAATTTGAAATAGCATAATGCACAATTTCTCCAGCAGAGGGGGAAATCCTGCCAAGTTTCCCTTTAAATCTGCGTGTACAAAACCGCTTGGAGCTCCAGTGGAATTTTGATTTCACAACTAGAATTCTCGGTCTAGCCGTTGATGTGCCGACGGAATAGGCATCAGCACCAACCTCTGATCAAGGTAAACAAAATCTGACTCCGTGTCATCATGTTTGAAAGTTTGTAGTGCTGCGAGGGAGAACGTGCACACAAAAAGGGGCCAGTTGAGCAGAGCTGCGGCTATCTGAATGGTCTGAACACAGAAGAGCAAGTGGCTTTGATAAAATGGCCCATTATTTGACATTATACCGGTATTACGATATTGTCTCAACTACATATCATTTTCAAAAATGTATCGGTCGTAGTCGTAATACAGATATATCGCCCAGCCCTAACTGTAGGTGTATAGGCTATACTTAAAACAGTGATATCTATTTGGACCACCGATTAAGTTGGATACCCAAATCAGTAGGGATGGTTGTGATCAAACTTGTCTATTTTCATATGCTTTTGTCCAAAACAATAATTTACAGATAAAAACGGAATTTAAAATGCACATTAACAGTATATACTGTAGATACTGGGGGTGTGAATCTCTCGTTAAAGACGATACGATTCACATCTAGATACATGGGCACAATTCGATACAAGAAAAGATACATGTTCATAAAAAAACGATTCAGTACGATTCGATGCGATGCGATTCAATGCAGTTCGATGCAGTTGAAGAATGGAAAGCATTCTGCATCCCTGCAGCGCATAGTGAACACAGCTGGAAGGATTATTGGTGCCTCCCTCCCCTCCCTGAAGGACATTTACATTTACTCGCAAGGCAACCACAATTGTGAGTGATTCAAGTCACCCCGCTCACAATTTGTTTGATCCACTGCCCTCTGGGAAGAGGTACAGAAGCCTGCGCTCCCGCACCACCAGACTCACCAACAGCTTCATACACCAGGCTGTTAGGATGCTGAACTCTCTCCCCCCTCCACCCTCAGCCACATAACATCCTGGACTTTTGGACCCACAATGGCTGCCTTGCACTACTCCACTTGTACACTTGCACACTTTGCAACTTGTTGTTGTTGTCCTGAAAACACTTCTGAACACACTTCTGCTGCTCTTACATAACTTGCACCACTATGCCACTTGCATACTTAGGTCAAACAGAACTACCTCAGCCATTTATTGGTCTGACTTTTGCACTATTATATTGACGGTCTACTGTATGCACAATTGCAACCAAATTTTGCTGCTCTTATTTCTTCATTGTATGTGCCTTCTTATTTACTTTTTATATTGTTTACTTGAATATTACGTTTGTCTGTGGACCTAATTGGTTAAAATATGTCTTGTCTCCACCGTGGGATAGTGGGAAACGTAATTTCGATCTCTTTGTATGTCTTGACATGTGAAGAAATTGACAATAAAGCAGACTTTGACTTTGAAAAACAAGAGTAAAAACTGTCAAACAAACGACCGAGTGCGAGTTGTCACGTGCTTAAGTTGCAGTAGATGTATGGGTAATGAAGTCCTTTGACAACTTTGGGCAATGAATGTCGCCCAAAACGAACTGCATTACCCACAAATCCGTGCCACGTGTAGTTTCAAAACAGGAAGTGGGATGAACGCGCTGCTTGCAACGTAAATGAGAGTCTGAGTGAGCAGAAAAGATTGTGAACCTATTCGTAACAAGTAAATCATTATAACGACCAGTTCATTTCAGTTTTATTCCGATACGGGGCTTCACATATCGATGTAGCCGTATCTTACACGTTAAAAACGGATACCGATATGTATCGGTTAATCTTTACACCCTCTAGTAGATACCTATTTGCTAATCGCTAAATCACTGTCAGAATCAATGTTATCGTTCAACAAGAGGATGTGATTAGATCCTTCTCAGAGATCATCTGAGTTTCTGATATTTGGTATAAACCTCACTGGAAAATGTATTTTCAAATTGCATGAAAATTGCACATTGAATTATCAACTACAAAATGACCTTACTTTTTGATTAGGCAGGCCAAATTATGTCCATATTGTACAAGTACAGGGTTGCTATCAAGTAATTTTAAAGAACAAACTATTATGAATAAATAAGTATCAATAAATTTGAGTTCTTACCTGGAGAATCCAAAACGCTGGTGCGTTAAAAAACTCAGCGTGAATTCCAGTCCAGAGAACAGAAATAGGTATGTGAAGTACACCATGCCCAAAACTTTAAGGTTCTTCATTTCTGTTGAATACCAAACACAAGAAAAGTGTAAATCTATATACTGTATGTATCAGGCAATAACAGTAATCCTCCAATTACCTCCTTTCAAAGGTCTGACTGAAGAATTGATACTCTTAAGACCTTTTCTCACACATCTCTACATAGCACATCTCTACATAGCCCCTAACTATTACAGTATCTGATAATATGTTGATCATTTTTAGACTGCAATATACAATATATTTTGTCTTACTCTGGACTGAGGATGAAACATCTGTCCTTGTAATGGCTGTGAAGTTGAAAAGTGCCACTGGGTTAAGAAGGTCTCCAGGCCCCTGAACCACTGAGTTAATGTCATTAACCTATGTCAAAGTAGAAAGCATTAATTCACAAACCTCACAATAATCTTTACAAAAATGAAATAGTTTGAATCTAGATTGGTAGATACTTCGGAAACTGAAAAGTGTGATAAAAATTCAGGTTGTGGAATGATCACCTCACTGAGAAACCTGGAGCTCATTAAATAATTGTATTTGAATTATAGAGTAAGACTTTGAATTTGCAATTGTCAGTTTGTGCTGCTTCACCCTCATGATCTGTAGCAATGTCAAAACCTCTGTCACTGTAGTCCTCAGTGACAATGAAATACAATGAACAGTGAAGTTACATTTAAATTAATTTAAAGTACAATTTAATCTAAATCTAATGGATTTATTAATTGAACATGCTACATTTGCATTCCATGGCATTTTCATTGTGAAGGAACCTTTTATTTCAACCTCATACAATTCCAACACCATTTACTTCAAGGGCCCTATTAGGACAGTCTAAAGCGCATGGAGTCTGCTTGTGAGACCGTATGGAACAGTCATTCCACTAAACCATGCTAACCATTACTAAAACCTAGCATAGTATAGCTTTCACGCATTTGCACTAGTCTATTATTTGAACTCATTGGCAAAGTGAAACTAACTTCACTGTGGTGTCAGTCTAAACAAAGACAAAACAGTTATACACAGTAAGTTACTTTCACTATTGACTGACAATGGATTACTATCGAAAACAGGAGTAGTTGCTTTTATCTTGTGACAGTGCATCTTCTGCTGTGCTCCATATGTGTGTCTCACCTCTCCTCTAATCACTTTTGACCTTCATTACCAATTTGCAAATGATGGTGAATAACTACTCATCGTGTAATTTGTAATGTATTTCATTATATCTTTATTCTTATTATATCTCCCATTGTAATTGTGTAATTTGTAATGTTTTGCATTGACGTACGCTGGTTCGCGTTCATGGATGATAGAAGGATGGTGTGTTGTGCACCCGCCAATATGACTGTTGACAATACGCTCTTAAAATGGAAATAAGCCCCAGGACTTTATTGTGTTATCCTGACTTTTTTTTTTTTTATGTTTGGTGCAAAGCTGTATCATATTTTAGAACGAAAAGGGTCGAATAAAAAAATTAAAACCAAATAACATATAAACAACTCGCCATAGATTTCTGACCAGTTTTCTCTTGGTCAGTGGCGAAATGCATTTTAGGTAGTGTACAATAGCGATTTTAGACAATGCGCTAGGCCACTTCCTAGGTTGTTAGTTACCACACCCCTGGGCACATTATTTAAAAAATAGACGTGCAAAATAAGAAAATAATTTGAGTTGAAAAACTTTGCGCCGGGTGGAAAACTTGTTTTACGCCATTCGCCAGGGTGCAAAATAGGGTCCTATGTGTGTTTCATTCGCCACTATTTACTTCAAGTGCATTTAATCTGACAGTTTTTTCTTTCAGGTCGCACATTCACCTATTCATCATATGCTCCACCCAGCTCTAATCCATTGGCACGATTATAAATGCTTGCCAATACGGTCATAGCCTGAGTGCAGCCTAATGTTTCCCTAATGAACGCAGGGAAAACACATCCAGTTGATGAACTACAACACTGTTAGAAGGCCTACTGTAGTCTGAACATCCCTTATGAATGTTTGGAACAACTTGAAATTCTTGGTTTTCTCTACCACTCTAAGCTTCTTTTTTAGAAAGGGTAGCTTAGTCGTTGCTAAACCACCATGGTACGACACAGCTTTTGTTAAAATAACGACACTCACAACTGTAGAAAAGCATTGTTGTTCGAAAATAGCAAGTTCAGTCGTTCAAAACACAGTCCAGTGTTAATTATGTCCTGCTATACGTTAAGGGCTAAAAATTAATTAGTCCTACACATTTACTAGAGTATCTATAGGGCTACATCATACAGGGGCGGAGCTTGAGGGGGTGCGGCACGCCCCCCGCCCCCACCTCCGGGTAAGGTGGGACGGGCCTCTCCCACGGCACAAGGCCGGAGGAGCTAAGATCATGCAAACGGTTTCTTTTCAATCATTTTCATCAGAGTGGGACGTATTAGGCTTATACAGTGGGCATCGCTTTCAAATGACCACTTAATTCGCGCATTACGCGGCGTGAAGCTGCGTGAAGCTTTAGTACCACTTTCAGCCACTGTGCGTCGCTCTGCCACTGTACATCGCTCTGCCTGCCGTCCCTTACATAATTGTTGCCGAGAGTAATCCCAGCCTACGAATTCAATAACAAAATAAATCAGGCATAATTAAACATTACCTCGATTTAGGCTACTTGGGTATGGCTTAAGGCTTGACTACACGAAAATCGAAATTTGCTGTCTACATTATTGTCAGTGTTGGGGTTAAGCATAACTACAAAATCAAAACAGTGGTGTGATAATTGAGCCAGTAGAAAATAACTGTTCAGAATTAATCTGTAGCCTTGGGTAGGCTTCTGCAGAAAACAATGTTGTTGCCGATTTAATACTATCTGGCGGCGTTTTTTAACAGGCTACTTTAATAGAGGCTTAGACAACTATGACCCACGTTTTGGTTTCGTAAATTAATTTGGCCTACTTCTTGACTGCAATGTAGTCAATTGACTGCTTGACATGTCATTTTTATTTTTCTGTACAATAAACAATTACATCTGCTTATGCCGCAGAATTACATTCATATTTGGCTGACTGCAGGCAGCGCCACTTCCCTTCCCCATATTCCAAGATTAAGATAGTATGAAGTGCTTTTTGTAAAAAATAGTTAAAACGAATAGCTATTTGCAATTTGACAAAACACTGGTCCTCATTTTGCGAAATGCGGGGACGATATGAGCCTGTTGCATTTAGTTAGTCGCGATAATGTTTGAAAACCACTGGCTCGTAATCACAATAATTTAACACACGACAGTTGGATAACCTACTTCATCATGTCCCCATGCCTACATTTTTGTGAGTAACATAGAGATCGTTAAAAACAATAAAGTATGGCTCTCCGTTTGGGACATCGAAAACTTATATTTTGAATAGACTACCGTCGAAGATGCTGACTTGCAAAAGCCTCGGGATAACACGTTATCTCCACTATCATCAGTCATGACCCTTGATCAAAGTGGGGAATGAAATAAAAGTTTGAGAACCACTGGCTTAACAAGTTACCTACAGTCCAGAACACAGAATCTGTTGCAATATTCTGATGATCGGCGATGATATCGGCAAATGTTTGTTTTCCAAAGTAAGAATTTCACTTCACCATGCACCTTTGACAATACCTGGCCTACCTGGTATCATTACAAACATTATTCTGTGTCCTAAAACTGGCATATTTTATGGCATTGTGTCATGTAAGTTCGTTGCAAAATCTAGAGAAATGTGTGAGGTGGTCAGCGGGGGACAATTGAGACACACATTGGATTGTGTTATTACTTGAACACTCCACACTATCCACAGCTGTGGTAGGCCTATCAGGGGCAGGAGGATTACTGTCAGCGCAGGCTTTATATAAAATTCTTCAACAGAAGGCCTCGAATGTTGTCTTGTTTGTGGAGCTTTGCTTCGGCTTCTGTAATTTCGGCTTCATTGAAAATGAGGGCTTCCCTCAATGACCCTCGAGAATAAATAAAGGTTGAATGAATGAATGAATGCAGGCTTGCCCAAAATAAAGGCATGTGGTTTGGCGCAGCCTACAGTAAATAACAGACCCGCCAGAATAATGCGTTATGATGCTTTTACGAGCAAGATGTTTTGGTACCCTACGCACACTGCATGTTCTTAAATAACAATGATCATCAGTTATATTCGACCATTAATTTGGGTAAATGGGCAAGCGTGACCACCTTGATTGGCTGATTGGCTGATGATTGTAACGCGGGCATGATTCCAAACACCTCCCTTACGATGATGAATGACAGGTCTCAGAATGCGGCGCTACACAAGGACGGAAGATGATGAATAACTGGGGTCGTAGGCTATTCACAAAGGCTTTTTTATCTTACTACTAGGAGTAGGCTACTCTCAAAATCGTGAATTACTTTTTGTAAAAATTTTAAAGTTGGAGTTTTCTCTTAAAAGTTATTCACAAAGCCTTTCAGACAACTCCTAAACTAGAAGTGAGTCTTCGTGGCTATGGGTGACGTCATTACTCATGCACGAGCTTGACTGAAGTGACCACGTTGATTGGCTGACGATTGTAACGCGGGAATTCCAAACACCTCTCTTCCGATGATGACTGACAGGTGACAGGTCAGAGAATGCGTGCGCTACACAAGTAGTGCGAAGGACGGAAGATGATTAATAACTGAATAAAAAGGCCTAGCCTAAATGAATAAAGAGTAAGGCAAAACAAATAGCTTAGTAGCCTAATGAAACATGGGCCTATGGATTGATGCAGTAGCCTACCTTTGCAACATTATTAAATGAATCTGTCACCATATCCCTAGGCTACGTTTGCAAAGAGGAGAACATTTTAATTTGATTCACAATGAAACGTTATATTTCATTTACATGTTAACAATGAGTAGTTTTGGTTGTTGTTGGTGGGTTATTGCATCCCTTTTATGAATGCAACATTGTTCGTTGCGATTGGAAGCTCCTGTTGCGCATAGGCTATTTCAAAACATTGCAACGTAAAATGCCACAAAAAAGCTGTTTATGAATAGGTCTTAGTGAGTTAGGAGTCCTCTCGACTTAAGCTGTCCCAGACTTAGGTGCTACATTTAGGTCTAAAATGCTTCGTGAATTACTTTTTGTGTAAAAATTAGGAGTCCTGAAGTTAGGAGTGACACGCCCATTATTTTTAGGAGTTGCTCCTAAATTCGCCAGTTAGGAGCTACTTTTAGCCTTAAAATTCTTTGTGAATCTGACCCCTGAATAAAAAGGCCTAGCCTAAATGAATCAAAGGCAAAACAAATAGCCTAGTAGCCCAATGAAACATACGGATTGATGTAGTACCTTTGTAACATTATTAAATTATTCTGTTACTATGCCTACGTTTGCAAAAGAGAACATTTTAATTTGATTCACACTAATATTACATTTAATTTACATGTTGACAATGATTAGCCTAGTTTTGGTTGTTGTTGGCGGCGTTATTGCATGTTAGTTATGTCAACAATGCAAAATTGCTTCCTCATGATTGGAAGCTCCTGTAGCTGCATAGGATTTCAAAACCGCAGGTTTGTGAATAGGTCTGTGAGTAAGGAGTCCTCTTGACTTCTTTTAAGCTGTCAGAGGTGGGAAGGTGTGATTTTTGGGGAAGGGCCGGATTAACTGGGCAACAATTGTCGGATGGCCCCCTTCCCCAGCCAGCGTGAATCGGGTGGTTAGTTAATAGGCCTATCGTGAAGATTTTTCCTGCCATCTAAGACACGAAGCATCTGTGAGGCCAAGCCTCACCAAGTAGCTCGTTTGTTTACAACTAACATTCCATTTAATTAAACTGCTTTATAGGCTATGCGAAATAGTTTTCAACATTTTGAATATTAGTGTCGGGTGAATTGAAATGTTCTCAAAGTAGCCTTATGGCTGAAAGCTGCTTGGGACCCCGTCAAGCAATATAACCATACAAAGCGGCTTCCTGCACTCATTGTTTCAAAGGAGTAATTTTGGCTTTGTCAGAACTGAAGAGCTGTGGACGACACGCACGGTATGCCCAATGAAAATAAATTGACGCAGCGCAACACAACACAACACAGACCCGCTTATCTGCGTCAGTCACTGACATGAGCGAAACACAGAACCCGCTTCTCTCACGGCAGTCACTGACAGTAACCTAGAATAAATGCATGGGGAAAAACACTTCCCCATGACAAAGACATCGTAAAACACTGAAAGTTAATATTTTGTCACTAGCAACATTCATCTGTCCTTTGTCAAATGTATTATGTTCCAAGTACCCTATCGTAATTCTGCTTCATAAAGTTGAACAAATACATTTGCTTATTTCACAGAAAAAAATATAAATAGCCAGTCTACAGTGCAGAGTTGGTAAGTTATGGTAGGCCAACCTGCAGTGAACATACAAACAGGGGAAATTATTTCTCTTG
Source organism: Alosa alosa (assembly GCF_017589495.1). Taxonomy (NCBI): domain Eukaryota; kingdom Metazoa; phylum Chordata; class Actinopteri; order Clupeiformes; family Clupeidae; genus Alosa; species Alosa alosa. The sequence goes on along the minus strand of NC_063193.1, from coordinate 1,620,848 downwards.
CAGCTGAGTAGCCTCAGGTGCGCGTGGGCTATAAGGCCGAACATGCAAGCCAATGAATTGTGCTCTCCGACAATGAAGCCGTTAAACTTAAATAGGTTAACATCACTCTAAGTTAAGCCTTCAAGCAAGGAAAACGATGATTTGAAGACATCTGTTTAAGTTGGAAGGGCAAGGGGTAGCAACAGGGCAACACAGAGACAGGCCCGATGGCAGGGCTGTTATGAGAGTATTAAAATATGGGATATTCTACGGAAAACATTAAAAGCGGCAAGACAGCGGTTAGAAAGTTAAAATACGTGATAAACACGGAAAAAGTTGGCATGCATTGTTTCGGTCCCCGTGCACAGGGATTTTTTGTCATACTATTAATCACATATGATTATTTGTGAAATTGTGCAAACAGGCGCAACACATTTGAAAAGGAAGTAATGGTAGCATGCAAGCTCACGGGAAAGATTGATTTAAGAACGTTATCACAAAGTGTGTGGCTGTGGCGCGGGCGGAAGACAATTGGCAGGGGAGGGCAGGGGCGTCGCTAGCTATTTAAAACATTCGGGGCTAGAGCCCAGAAGTTAGAGTTTTTTTGTCCGGGGGTTCGGGGGTTTCTCCCCCGAGAGATTTTGAAAATCGTGCTGATGAACATGCAATTTTAACCTACTTTGAGAATGAAAAGGAAGGCCAATCGTAATGACACGTCACGGTATTCTGAATATTTTGATGTTTAAAGACCGTGTAAGGAGAACCAGGCGTGCGTACCATCAGGCTACTCAACAGCGAGAGAAAATTTCCCTTGTGTGTGTGTGTATTCACACCAAATCGGCCTACCATACCTTCCCAACTATGCACAGTATCCCATTAGCTGCATGCCATCAGGCTATTTACCATTTTCTATTACGTAAAGTTAGTGAACACATTATGTTTTGAGCAGGGAGAGAATACGATGCAGCCATAATAGGCTACTTGTTGTTTTCTTTTACTTTCGGCTATCTATATGGTTATCAGCACACAATGTTGAGCTAATTCACTCAATACTCATCATGGATATCACAAGTTTTAAACAACGAAAACAGAAAGGATGGAGGCAGCAACGCTAGGAGTTATACAAGAACAAGGTAGGCAATTGGTGTGCTTGTCAGAACGTTAGACTGCACTAAAGCCATTCGTCACGTTACGCTAGAACAAAACTAAAGGTAGCCTTTAGCCTGTATAGGGCTGTATCAAGTTGTCCAAATGAATAGGTCATTGTAGGCGTTGTCGTTGTATTATTGCATGTGGATGTTGTTATGCTATGTAGGCTACTTTTTGCTGACTGACCAATGCACGGACCTAAAGCGGACAAATATTGTTCACGAGTGAATTATTTCTTTTTTCGGGGCGCACCATAGCATTAATTCCTGCAGAAGCCCCTGAGGAGAACGTCTCTTCTGCCAAAGTGCACCACATACAACACCCCAAATATCACATTAAAATAGCCTGTAGAATAAACATCGTCATGCACCTCTGTCGCACTTGACAGGTGTGGCGTTAGATCTCGGGATAAACATTTGGGACGTCATCCCCTTCAATTAATGGGCTATGGGTGCCTTGAAAGCAATGCATTTGGGTTGTATATCACGAACTTTTGCCCAAAGAAAAAGTTCCATTCTGTCAAAATCAAGCCCAACATGCATTGCTTGGAAGCCCCCTCAAACGAGGTCAGGTTTATTTACTGCGCATGTGATTCAATAGTAAATCACGATATATTGAAACTGAGCTGATCGAAATGTCCTCCTGGGTTGCGGGAGATGATGACACACTGAAGAGTTTCCACTTCTTGTCCCTGCTCTGCCCTTTTTTTTCTCTAAATAAACTTCTAATATCCATTTGTCCTTATACACTTATTTCGCTAAGGCTAGTTAGTAGAAGCACGAAACAGCAATGCGTAATAGCGTAGAGGAGAATTGAAATTGCAACATTTTGCAATAAATGATTCTAAACCTGCCCAGATCACGTCAGATTGTCTTGCGCTGCTGTTAATGCACACAATGGACACAAAACACAAAAGTCTCTTCTACGGGGCTATTTATTTCATTCACGATTAGAGTTTTTGTTGTTGTTGACGGCCCATAGATCCGGGGCTATCCCCAGAGGATCCGGGGCTATAGCCCCGAATGCCCAGGTCTAACGACGCCACTGGGGGAGGGTCATGTCTTTTTTAACAATTCTGTCGGAGGGTCATTGAACAATTTCTAGCAGACAAGAGAGGGTCATGCAACTTCCAACTGAAGCACTCAAAATTCCTCCGGTGGCCCCTTCAATAAATAACGATCAGTCCCTAGATTGCTGCTGGGCTATATGTCTTGGTTCTGTTAACAACTCATTGTCAAACGCATAGCCTATCTCGCGGTTGCATCCATTACAAACAAACATGCACTGTGAACATCTGGGATTGGGGAGAGCACTAAATGCTCTACTGAATAAGCACGAAGTCAAACCTTTAAATGAAAAACACTCTTTAATAATCCAAAAAAATAAACCGCTAATGAAGTAAACTTGACCATCAAAAATCGTTTATCGCTTGTAACTCCGTGATACCAGGAAGTAACAGGAAGGCATTTGGCTGAGCAACGGAGGTTAATATGCTCCATGTTTTGTCCAAACTGTCTATCATCGTTGCACTCGGAGAAAACCGGAATGTTTCATTCGTCCCCGTTTCAATCGTCCCGGTTGTACCTACTCAAAACGCAGATAGAACCTTATTATTGTAAGGTAGCGAAATAGCGTTCAGCATGATTCATGCCCAATTAATTCCCCCTGTTAAAGTGTTCGCCTTTGTAGTTTGGTTTCGTGATAGCCTATGATAAACGGCTTATGGCCAAATATGTGAAAACGTTAAAATACAGTAGGCGATAAACCCGGAAAAAGTTGACAGTGATTTTTTCATAATCAGTTTTGGAGGGTCATAGAAAAATGTATTGCTGGTGAGGGAGGGTCACGTCTTTTTGGACTAATGCTCCCAAAACTCCTCCGTAGCCCCTTAAATAAATAACGAACAGTCCCTAATGAAGTAAACTTGTGACCATCAAAAAATCGTTTATCGCCTGTAACTCCGTGATAACAGGACGTAACAGGAGTTTGGCTGAGCAACAGAGGTTAATACTCTATATTTTGTCCAAATGATGTCTGTCTATCATCGTTGCCCTCGGAGAAAACCAGAATGTTTAATTTGTCCTGCGTCTCTACGGCTGCAAACGGGATTCACTCGCAGTTAACCAAATATTTCTTTATTAGGGCAGGGCAGGCATATTTCTGGCTATTACATTATTTCTAAACCAGTCTGCTAAAGTCTGTAGTGAAGTCTGTGTAGGGTTTTCCAGGCTCCATTTCTTTTTACGAGACACCCTGCTCACTTGAGCCATCTACCGGTTGTTTGGGTTGTTGCAGCATCTCACTGGAAAAATACAAATTAAAGTCGCGTGATACCGCGTGATCCCACGCGCGGACCGCGAGTGAAGCTGGCCAAATCGAAGCACTGCCCACTGTAGGTTGCCCCAGTCAGGACGAGTTATGACTCACAGTTGCTGAAAAGTTTTGAAATTTACTTTGATGATTTAGTAGGTGTAAAATATTGAATAAAATGTTCTGCTGTATGACTGGCTTTATTTTAACTCTCATATTGAACTTTACGACGTGCAAATTTACAAAATTGGATCGTCTCCTACAGGCGTCAATGAGAGAACACTTACACTTACACGATTTTGGTTTCGATTTTCTAATTGGAGTAAGTCTTTGTGACCAGGGCCGGCGCTAGCCATTTGGGTGCCCTAAGCACAAATGCTTGGTGGTGCCGTTTCACTAATTGCAGTTTCACCAACAGATGTCGCCCTTGGCCTAGTATGAACCTCTTGGAAATGGCCGCATAGAACAACAACTAGTAAATTTATCTAAAGCTGTCTAATTTGGCAAAATCATATCATGTTCAGTTGCAGGGTTTTTCCAAAGTTCACCTTACCAAGAGTTGTTCCCAATCATCATTTCATTACGTTGTGAAAGTGTCACTTGTAGCGTTACGTTTTCACTACACAATTAGATCGTTTGATAATTGATAACAAATGCCAAAAAAGCGTCCTGAAATGCAAAGCAAACTAGGCTAATAGGCTAAAGTTACCTGACTATATCTCTGATGGCTCAAAGAAATAGCAAACCCAGATTAAGCAAAATCAGAAATAGCATTGCTAGCTAGCAACCTGAGGAACGATTGCTAGTCTTATGCACCGATTGCTAACGTTAAAGGAAAGTGTTGAATTGCATTCAATAACCCATAAACCATATCCACAACGTAAAATAACTAGCTAAAATAACCAGCATCAAATCATTTGCAATGTAACACTTGAACATGAACATGGCTAGTAGGAGCTTACGTTACAAAGTGTATTGACGGTAGTAGTATTACCTGGCATAAGCATAGACATGCATACACGCAAGGGCTACAAAACTTTATTTATTTATTTAAAACATTGTCTTAACCGCAAGTGAAGCGCGAGCATCATCCCGCTGTCTCTTCTTTTTCCTTTTTTCCGCCCACTGGGAGGTGGGGGAGGGGGGCGCCAGAGGGAGACTGGAGAGAGGGCTGCACAGGAGATTCACCTTTTAGCCTATATTACTTTTGTATTGCTTTTGCATATTAACATAGACATATTTTATTTGTTATTAATACTAGTAGCCTATTGTGGTGATTTTTCACGACACAGATTTTTTGGTGCCCCCCCAGGCACTTGGTGCCCTACGCGCAGTGCGTGATGTGCATGTGCGGAGCGCCAGCACTGTTTGTCACAACACGTCATGATACATTTGATCATGTTTGATCGCTGTTTTGGTATGAAGTATCTTTTACGTAGCCTAATGAATGCGCTCTAGAAAGTGAAAGTAGCCTAACCTAGGTCTATATGCGCTGTCTGTGCACGTCCGCAATTGATTACGTTCCTCAAATGGAGAACACATCTATCCCATGGTATTTTTTGCCCTAAAATGCATGAAACATGCAAGTTCAAAATCCCGCCGGTAGCCACGTTACATGTCGGTTTCATATTTGCCTAGGCTACTAGCCTACAATAAATGAATTGAACGAACTCAACTGACAACAGGTATATCCACTGATTCGGTCATTGAGACTACAGAATGGCTACAGAATACAGTACAACAAACTTTCTGTCTTTCTGAAGTTTATTTTTGTATTCCGGGGTACAGTAGCCTAATTGCCTAATGTCTTGACAATAGTTTTTCTTACCGGCTTGCTGTTTAAACTGACTGCGCCGCTCTGTACTTTCCTGCCAGGTTTATGACGTAAACCGCATCTCGGCTCTGGCATTGCCTAAACTCATCGTGTGGGAAATCAGATTATCTGTCAATATTGGGCTTTGAAAGTAAGGGATATTTGCTCAGTAATAGTAGGCTACATTTTGTAACATTTATAGAAAAAGCGAGGGGAAGTTAAATTAGAAATTAGAATCGTTGGAAATTGAAAACACAAAAATATTATGTATAATGCAAATATATATAAATATATAATGCATAGACAGGAGGAGGCTGTAAGATCTACTAAGGCAGTGTCGCAGGCAAAACAGTGGGTGAACTGGGAAGGGGTGGAAAAAAGACGGATTAAATGGAAAGATCTATGGGGCATGGAAGCTGGTAAAATCAGATTTATGTTAGGTGCTACATATGATATGCTCCTATCTCCCAAGAATTTAAGTCAATGGTTTGGTGAGGATGATAAATGCATACTTTGCTCGTGTGTGGGCAGTCTCCACCATATCCTATCAGGATGCAAGGTAAGTCTCACCCAGGAGGCATTATACGATGGCGTCATAACCAGGTATTGAAATGTGGCAGCGGCAATAGAGGATAAAAGGAGAGAAGTCAATTCATTAGCAGCTAGTAAAGGGGTAAGGCAAATTAACTTTGTACGTCAGGGGGATAAACCTTTTTCCGCGAAGGCCAGGTGTAAAACCGGCCAGGTGTAAAACCGGCCAGTTGAAAAATGGGGCGGGCTGGGAAATGAAGGTTGATCTTGGCCAGCAGATGGCGGTACCTCCACATATAGTGAGTACTAAACTACGACCCGACGTAATTCTATGGTCGGATTCAGAGAAGATAGTTTACTTCATTGAACTCACTGTTCCTTGGGAAGACAGAGTGGAAGTGGCCAATGAGCTAAAGAGAGCTACATAAACTGAAATAGCAGAGGAGGCAGCTAAGCGAGGTTGGAGTGCACGATTAAGGCCTATTGAAATCGGTGCACGTGGGTTTGTGGTAGGTTGGTTAAGGGTATTTGGATGTTTGTTGTGGTAATATGGTGGCAGCATGGGGCGTAAGCTAACTGGCTAATTTGTTTTGTGTTTGTGATGGGGCCTAAGCTAACTGGCTAAGCTAACTGGCTAATTTGTTTTGTGTTTGTGATGGGCTGTGCCTAGGTTGATGGTTGGTTGGCCAGGGTTTTTTATGGCGATGGTTCAGTCCACATCAACGGGACGGACCAACCTAGCCAACCTTCACCATGCCTGGGCTGGTTAAGAGTATTTTGGGTACTGGATATTTCAATGTGGTAATATGGTGGCAGCATGGAGGGGAGTGTCTCCAGGACACTGGTTTCACTGTTAAGCCTTCATGAGGTGTCGTGGGCCTAACTTAACGAAACATCGGTGAATGAGGGTGCCCACTTGATAACCCCAATGACATGCCGCATACTATATACTGCTGTTGGATGGGCCATTTGTATTGTGCTTGTGACCATTTGTTGGCGGATTTGTGGGTAGTGTGCTTTTTAAAGTTAAACTTGAGCAGGGGCTTCTGAATGTGTTTTTACCTTGGATTTTGGCACAAGGGATTTTAACATCTAATCCTGTGTATTTGTAATGGGGCTTTTGAAAAGAGATTCGGGGCTTGAGCACCCGAAACCACCCCCTCGCTCCGCCAATGCAACCACCCAGCAGTAACTTCTGCATTCAGTGAGATTTGCACCGCCCTTATTTTATTTTTGACTCTTCCGTCCACCGTTGCAACCTCTGAGCTCATTCTCCAAGTTAAAGATCATTAAAACCACCATAGAGAATGAGAGAGCAAAGAAAATGGACATACACAGAGCATCGTGGGACGAGTTTTATGGGCGCAAGGCTCGTCGTATGCCCTTCAAATAGTGCTGCGTATTATTGTTGTTGTTTTATTATTAGGGGTCATGTAGCCTAATGTTTTTGTTGTTGTTCTCTTGGTTACACTTCATGTACGTTCGATGGACTTCAAAATTACATAGTTGCTCTCCGTGGCGCTGACGCTTGTAAGACCCGCTGTTGCGGACATAGCCTATGTTGTAAAATTATGTTATGATGAGTTTAATAAAGGGCCCGGTCATGTGCCCCGCCCCCGGCCCAGCTCTGACTTGTTCCGCCACTGACATCATACATAGTAACTATTGAGAATGAACAAACAAACTCAGAATGAATGTAAGAAAATGTTTCTGCCCTGCAAAGAGCACCTGAATGGAAACTCATGAAAGGTGCTGGGTACCCCTCTAGAACTTAAATGGGTACCCAGTACATTGAGGATTGACAAATAGAGGAATTCCAACATTATGTTACTTTAAAGGCTCAAGTGTTTGCATGTACTCTATTGGCAAGCTTACCTCATTGTCTCTGTGTAAAGTTTCTGGTAACATGGCAAAGATGAAAAACAGATCCGCCACAGAGAAAGCCAGGGCTAATAAAGCTGGTCCCTGATAAAACTCCTCAACTTCTTTAGTCCTTTGTGCAAAATAGGCACCCAGTATTGGTCCCAATGTGAATCCAAGGGAGAAGGCAACACCTATCATAGCCTAGTTAAACAAAATATGATATTACAGTTAAGGTGTTTAAAAGATGATTTTGTACAAATGATTTACAATACATTTGATAAAAGTAAAACAACAATAAGAAATTAAATAGTTTTACAAATGGTGCTTAAACAGAAACTTTTTGAATGTACCAAGGTGCTGGAAGAGACAGCACACGAACATGATTGGCTGGATCTGTGCTGTGCAGATCTGGCTATATGTGATGGATGTTTGCATTGTAACGTCCAGCTAGATTTGAACAGCGCTGCAAGAAGTTGAACGCACCCACTGATTTGAAGCGACAGAAGACAAGCTAAGGCTTCACAAACAGCCCTTGTTATAACCTCTTTGTACACTTTCAAAGTTTAGAATACTTCAATTTTGTTTATAGGGACCCTCTCCACATTACAACTGACGTGTAAGGCTATTTTGATTTTTGACAGTGCTTTAAAAATAGCATTTTTTTACGTGGCTCCATGCCCACTGCTACAAGCAACAGTCTAGCTCAAAATTCCTGTAATTTATGTCATTTTGCTCCCAAACAAAAGTCTGAACTTGTTATCTTCTATAAATAGACCCTAGGTTGTGTTTACAGCAAACCATCCCTTTAAGTCTTCGACCCTCTAAGTCTCTGTAGCTTGCATCATTTTAGTTTGCCTGCTTCAACTGTAAAACACTTTGAGTTTGAACCACCATTTAACCATAACATTATTGTTATTATTAGTATATTGCTTAATTTTGGCTTACCAACTTTAAAGAAAAAACTGTTTACTGTTAATATTAACTATTGTAAGGTTTATATTCTGTAAGACGCTTTGGACAAAAGCTAAATACAATAACCATAACAAACATATGAAAGGTAGAAAAGACACGGTTTCTCCCAGTTACTAACCATTCCTCGATTTCTAGCCTGTGGATTACGCTGATCAGCCACCATGGCTGTGCAGAGACTGACATTGCCTTTACAAATCCCACCGACAACACGAGACAGAAGGAAGATGCTGAAACTGTGAGAAAACACCCATAGGAGATAGGAGGTCATCACACCCACCTAAGAATATAATAAAACATATTTAAATGTATTAGGCATATAATATTAATCTTTTTACATAGTAGATTAATCATTAAACATACCATACAGTACACAGTAGGTTACATAAGGGAAAAAAAACTGTATATTGGAGGGAAAACACATGGGGAAAAAACAGTGGCTTGTAGGAAATACCGTCCAATGAGATAAATTAACACAAAGAAAATAGACATCATAAACTGCAGAGAACACATTAATTTCTACTTTCTGTAAAATTATTTGAAGTAGGACAATAATGAGAAAAAGGAAAATGAAGATCATGAAATTCAGTTTTTTTAATGTGTGGGGGACTTTTCTCGATGATTGAGACGGATGACGACACATTGTGCAAACTGAAGATCATGTGGAAGTGATTATAGGATGACTTGCTGACATTACAGGTAAAAAGATTCTTAGAAATTACATAAACGTGACTCATATGTAGGACTCATATTAGGCACACATGTCTTTCTATTTTGTAGGATTATGCATAGATAAATGTCATCTATGTAAGTCTGTACAGTATTTACATTCATGAGAAGCAAATGGTATGGTAGTCAGTCTATCCAGGATTTTGTACTGGTGTGATTACAACCATTAACGCAATATCAACCAATCCCCGCAAATTCTGGACAATTTGCAGTTTTGTCAACCACTGAAACCTTTCTGCAAATCTGACTCATCACTGTAGCTTCCAAACAGTACCTCACAAAATATTCAGCCAGATGGTTACAGACATCCTTCTGCAGACATCCACAAACACATATGTCTTACCAACAAACATAATAGCAAAGACATGTATTGTTTTTCTGCTGACCTGTCTTCAGCAATTTAAGTTATTCAACTATTCAACGTTTGAAATGTTTAGAAATCCGGCCAATTTTAACACAGAGCTCAGTTTATCATGTTCACAGAATACTCTAGGTCAGAAAAAACTTGAAAAAAATCAGTGCTGTCTGACGCGAGTTAGCGCGGTTACAAGTGCTTACAAGCTGCATTATGGGGGCATGTTCTAAACCAGTGTTTCCCAAAGACTGGGTCGCGACCCACGGGTGGGTCGCAGGAGATTTTATTTGGGTCGTCAGCACAATTTATGTTGTCTAACTTATACCTTAGCCAGGAAAGCTATCAGTTTTCTATTAGGATAATAGTTTGTTCACCACAGTCACGTCCCTCTGTGCAATTTAGCATTTAGAATAGCTCTGAAACTGGAGGGTGAACGTGTCGCAGAGGGGACAACGTGGACATCTCACTTGCAAAATGAAACATTTCTGTGGGGCGCCTCTTGCAGTTGCAAAATGCAAGGGACATGAATCAGCCTATTTGCACGAACATTAACGGACACCAGCTCTTCAACTTGACCGATTAAAATCTAGTCAACTAAAGCAGACATCCATATACCGGACATGGCTATTCAATTTGCGTCATAGGCTGTAGATAGTTTCAGTTGTAGGTGTACTCTTTAAAGTTAATAGCAGCCTCCTCATATTCCTTATTTCGGATTTAAAACGCTCAACAGTGCATTATATTAGCCTACTATTTAAATGGACATTTTAAACGCTTTCCTCTCGTTTTCCACCTCGCAAACTCTCCTAGGCTACAATTAAGGTGCATATTATCTTTTGACTATTGCGCAAAAGCCTCTTGTTCTGATATTTATTCATTTCAACATAGCTTGTCACAACATCAATACACAGCCTTGGTATACGGCCTACAAACAAACGTTTAACTCCAGAGGAAAATGCGGATTCAACTTTCTAAATAAAGAAACACTGTTCTAAACTGTACTTTTGTGCCTTCTAACTGACTCAAAATGGCATGACAAGTGCTCTGCAACATGAACAGGGTCCTTACATTGCCATTGCAGAAGCATAAAAAAAAAACTTGAAATCCCAGAGGGACTGCTGTACTATGTACTCATAATATTACACAACTGAAACATAACCAACAAAAGTTGTGCTGCCTTGAATCAGCATATTTATTGCTGTTTTGTTGAATAAAATATATCATATGTTTGTAACAGTTATTTTTTAGACAGGCAGACAGGGAACCATTCTCAAGGAACAAACTTACTGTCGTGAGCAGTATCAATGGTCTTCTGCCATAGCAATCAGATGCAGCTCCCATCACAGGAGAAGAAAGGAATTGAAGAAAAGAAAAAAGGGATCCAATTAATCCTACAAGGCAGAAAATACAAACAATTTTAAATCATTAGTGTTTTTAGCAACATTATAGTGCTGTATACACCCTCCGGCCCACCCTTTGTATTAGGTTTGATTTACCACAACTCCAGTGTACAGGGACATTGAATTGTTTGAAACAGTCAGACATTTTGCTATGACAAAAAATCAATGAAAAGTTGCTGTTTAGCTGGCAGGTAAGTAAATTATGCTAATGGAAGACCATCAACCATGCTTTCAGAGGAATGCTGTACTTACCTCCGAAAAGAACACTATTATATTTTAAGTCAAGAGGAATTCCAACAGCAACTCTAAACCAGTCCACCACATTCTGCAGAGAATTGTAGACAGCATCCTGTTAAAAAATGTATAATGTTACAAATTGAAAAGGTACAACAATATAATACAGTTATTCTCACAAGTAACACGTAAGTAAGTAAGTAAAATTTATTTCTAAAGCACATTTATACGCAGTCTACGCAGCCTGAGTGCTGTACAGAGTGCAATCAAAACAGAAATAAAATAAAATACATATACACATACATCTACACATTCAACAAGGAACAGCAGGACACAGAAAACAAGCATAGCATGTTAGAGGGCAGAGAAGGCCAGAGATAGGTGGGTTTTTAGCCTGGATTTGGGGGCAGTTCTTATATCAGATGGCAGCTGATTCCACAAGCTATTAAATATAGGCCTATTGTTTTTATTAAATTAAATATAGGCCTATTTTTTTATAAACATTAGTGACATGCACTATAAAGAGCTTCCATTTCCTACGCCACAGGCTACTGGGCCATTCATCCAAGAGAAGTAAGCATTTTACAACGGCAAAGTAAAATATAAATATATCACGACTTTAGGGGGAGCTCTAGTCACCAAAAATACCTGAAACTGACTGACTCTATAATGCTGGTTTGGCTTTTCATTGATTCACTCATCTGCCAAAATGTCAATTGAAATGTTTTTAAAATATGTTCATATCAAAAATGGATGCATGCAATTCATTTAGATTAATTAATCACAGAGTATGTAATTAATTCGATTCATTGCTTTTAATCGCTTGACAGCCCTAATTTAAATATGTAATGAAAGATACGAATGAAAGATAAATTAAAATATTGTTACCAAGCTTTTAATGTATACTGGGTTGTTAATGTTGTTTCAAAGCTAGTTTGCTAGATTCAGACAGGATCTTGTGATATTGCTTTGAAGTACTAGGCAAGGAATCACACAAGCTGTTGAACACTGTCTACTACAACATGCATCCCTCTGCTTTAAGTTTAACTTTCGGTGTTCTGAGGTGTTTATATTAGCTCTGGTCTGGTGCTATCAAGATGTTAAAGATGGCCCTTGACGTGCACTGAATAATGCTTCTGTGGCTTGTAACGTGGGAATACCAGAGGGCAGGTTTTTAAAAAACAGTTGGGGATATGAGTAGCACTGGCACGGAGCATGGAAAGATATATCCACATGTTTACTCAAATTCACAAAAAAATCCTGACACAAATAGGATGCATTTACACAAACAAATATATTCAGAAAATACTCTGATTTGACATTAACAACATGTGCTTTCAGCGCAGCTAATTTAGACTGCTGTCGGCAGGCTTACCACCATAATGAGTTCCTATTCAACCCACTGAAAAATATTAGGGTACATAATAATAGGACACTTACGTCTTTTTTACTGTAGTGGTCTAAGATGGAGGGAAGAAGAGGAAGAATGAGGGTAAACCCAAGAAGGTCCAGTAGAAGTGATACAAAAACTACAGTGATAACCCTAGAAGAGGATCCTTCCTGTGCGGTCTGTTCAGTAGTCATTTCCTCTTTATTATTTGGTGATCCCTTGGACAAATCAGTAGCTGCAGGGGATTTGGGGTCCATCTTCCCTATTGGGTGGAGGTGTCAAAAGAATGAGTTAAAACAGCTGATCAATTAAAAGGTGCTTTTACATTAGCTGTAGGCTACTATTGGTACAAATTAAACTGAATTAATAGGCTAAAGAAGCAATCTGCTACAGGCTACGCAGCCCATAGCCAAACAAACAATTATACATAATTGAAGAACTTAAGAAGTAAGACTTATGCTGTCTTTTGTGGCTAGCCTAGGCTACTGTAAGGAAAAACCGGTCGAGTTAGCCTATTTCATACCATTAATATTCAACACTTAAAACATTTGAGGGCTTGTCCATTTTAGCACTGGTTAAAAGAAACCGGGAACTATAGTCTAGGCTACATAGCTACGACAATTTCTGTAGAAGCAATTCCGCCAAATTCAAACTAGAGTTATGAATATGCCAGCGTATTTCTTTACAGAAACAAAAATGTCACACATGCGCCACAATGGTGCATTACAATGAGGAAAATGACTAGACTAAAATGGTGCAAGTTTACTTCCTCGACCATGTCATGCTGTCTCTAAATGCAAATAAATCAGCATGGGTGTGTAAAAGTTTTGTTTCCTTGTTTTCTTCTACCGTTTGATTCTGAGAGGCGTTTTTTTTAAAAGATGGGTATCGGCAGGCTATGTTTGATATTACATGTAATAGTTCAATACATACCCGTATTGTTTTTACCTGTATAGGTTGTTGGTCCTAATGCATTTACAGATTGCGGGGGAAGTGAGGAATTTCATAAATTCACTTGGGTGCGATACCAGGAAACAGTGTCTTATTTCGTCCCGTCAACGTGACGTAGCTCCTTAGCTGAATGAGTGTGGAGCAGATCCGGTAGTGATGGCCTGGTATGGGTAGCCTACTTTTGCAGCGAGTTAGGTAGCATACTCTAAGGCTATCATTTTTACACACGTGATTACAGCATACAAATATCGTCTACAAACAGTTGAACGGACTTTGTTCTGCTGTTATATTTTCAAAGGAATAATCTAGCCTATAGTTAGGGAAAGTTAGGCTTTTTTTTCCCCCGCCAATCTGCCAAAAACATTCCAATAGCTTTTTTTTTACTATGTGTTCCTATAGGTGTCTAGTAATAGTCCGGCAGCCATGGGGTCAGACCTGGTTTTGTCGGTTAAAGTTTTTTTTTTTGCACAATCTTGTAGACCAGGGGTATCTCTTTAAGATTTAGGAGGGTGCCCAGTGATATCCCTTGGGCAATTTTGTATATTAACCCTTTCTTGTTCAATGTATTGAAGGTAAGACACTACAGGTGAATAGGGTAAAAAAATAACTAGCAGATATCACTATGAAACTTCCCCAGTTGATTACTTACATTAATATGGAAAAAAAATGTATTACAAGTTATCTGAAATTTAATGTTTGAATAATTAAATATGTGCTGATTTGCATAAAGTTTAAAAAGAAAAAAAATCTGAACATTAGATCACAAAAAAAAACTCAAGTTTTCTGTAATTTAATGTTTAAATATGAAAAAGCCCAATGTGCCAAAATCATGAAATAGGATATACCTCTAATTTCAAGATGAGTAGGCATACTCATATTAACCCTTTGCAGACTGTGCCGAACATTCCATTTTTTCATACTCGATGGCCTTATGGCACAAAAAGGCTTATTGTATGATTATGCTACATGACAAAGATACAATATACCCACCACTCTAATCAGGAGAACTAGCCCTTTAAAATGGTACATATCATAGTTAATAAGTTTGAGGGTAACACACATTGTTTTTAAACAAAACCTTCAAAATTCAACATCAAAAAACGTGAAAATATCAATTTGTCTAGATGAATCTTTCTTTTCACCTAATGTCTGTTGTAGATATAGTGTGCAAAGGATAGCCAGTGTTGTGTTCTCCTCAGTGAAAAAAAACAGAATCAATTTATCACCTTTGGTTCAGAAGTTATGATTAATTTACTCATAACAGTAACAAGTAGAATTTTAAAGAGTAGAATGTTTTCATTTCGGTTTGGCATCTGACCTAAAAAATACAGATATAATGGTCATGTAAAAAAATAAGCTGTTTTACCATCAAAACAAGCTCAATATGGGATGTCTTACTGTACTCTGAAGAGGCTAAATCAATTGTGGGGAGGACAGAGAAAGGCTGAAAGACAGACTAGCTGATTGTAACTGCTTCTCCGTGTGCTTCATTCTACTATGAAAACAAGAATATACAGACACTGGCACATGTGTTAGGTTTTCTTAAAGGGGAAATAAATCATTTTATTTAGAAAAGTCTTAAACAATGTGATTAAATAACCAGGAACAACAACTTCAGGTAAATAACATAAACATATGTTTACAAACATGCAGTAACTATTAGAACTACAAGAATGACAAGACAACAGTATAACAAAGATCAACAAATCTTACATGGTGAACAAAACATCAATTCATACTAACATTCACACACATATATATAAACAATTAAAAGAAGAAATTCAATACATTTAACAACCATACAGCATATAATTCGATACAATATATAATTATCCATATCATTTGCCCCACACATAAGTTAGAAGAAATTCAATACATTTAACAACCATACAGCATATAATTCGATACAATATATAATTATCCATATCATTTGCCCCACACATAAGTTAGAAGAAATTCAATACATTTAACAACCATACAGCATATAATTCGATACAATATATAATTATCCATATCATTTGCCCCACACATAAGGTGATACACTAACGCCACATTCACACCAGATCCGTGGTGTGTGCATTGTCACAGCTGTGGCATGGTTGTGTGTGTGTGTGTGTGTGTGTGTGTGCATGCGTGTGTCCATCTAAGCCTAGCAGACGATGGGGTGTAAATGCTATTGGAGTTGGTGTCTCTGTCTGTGTTGGAAGGATTGGCAAAGTGTATGCTTTCTACCGGACATGGGACTTGACCAAACTCAAAATAAAGAAATTGTCAGATAAGAAATATAGAAATTGAATTACAAATCTAACCAAACTATTATCACTATAGTCCCTCTCATTATTGTTATAAGCAACACTCTTATCACAACCAGAAATGTGCTTGCGCCCAGATGGACGCACACACACACACACAAACATGCTTACCCAGCTCAGGATGATGGAAGATTATCTCCTCCTGTAGCACATAATTGTCTTCTTCTTCATCCAGAAGCTACCCATCCATGTCCCATGTCCATGCCATCGTGGTCCTTGGGGTCATATTGGCCATCAGCAGTCGGCTGCTTTCACCCCAGTTGCACGTACTTCTCTCCCTCCATCTAAAATAACATATCACAGGTCTGATAGTGAATAGGTTGTTTAGTTTTATTTTACATTACTTCCACATAATCTTAATCACCACCAACCATGACTCTTTTCACTAAAAGTATTATTGTCACTGGAGGACTCCAATATTGCTTGGAGAGGTAACATTAGTCTCAGAGCTCACTACAGTAAGTGTTATTGCCTTGGCTAAACCATACATAGCATACCAGCTTACAAGTAAAAAATGATTTATTAACATGAGTCAGGAGATATGACAGAAAACATCTAAACAGCATACACATCGTGCATAGGCTACTGCAGTTGCGTAAAGACAAAACACCCCCTTAGAAAATAATGTGTTGACGAGTAGGCTTGGGTGTATGAGCTCCCATCATAGTTAGCCACCCAAAAACCTCATAATCGTAGCAGCCAACCTTACAGCCTAAAAGTTAAACAATACTAAAACACATTTATAACAAATCTTCAGTCATGTATTCATGAAAACAGCAGTCAATGAATAAAATCCCACGTTACACCATGGGGTGATCAACACAGTCTTCACGTCGGTAGCGTAACATTAACGTTGTCATTCATGTCAGATGTTTCTATCTAAGTAAGCTAAGCAACTTGGCTACAAACAACTGTAAATTGTGCTATACATATTACGAAGGAATGAAAGGTTTATTTGACAATAAAATACCGATTAGGTCTACTTGACAAAGTTGGCAGTCATGAAGCACGGGAGTGAACTTAATCGCGACTACGCGTCAAGGACATGTTGCAGCCTCTCCTGATGCTAACGTTACCTAACTTAGCTAGTTTTCTATCAGATGACAAGCAAGCAACATCGTTCAAAATAGAACAAATCGTTAAAGTTTCAGTCTTAGTAGGTCTGTAATCTTGGTTGACATATAGTAGCCCCCCAAAAATGACTGAAAATGATGAGTTTACTAAAGATTACTGTGTGCTAAAATACCAGCTGTCATCAGCTGAAGTGAACACATACAAGCATTATGTTACGGCCATGCATACAAGGTGTAATTACCAGCAAAAATAACTTTTAAAAACGATTTTGAAGTAATAACATGGATAACAAGTAATAATAACATAAAAAGACTTGTTTTACCTCAGATGATGCAGTAGTTTCTCCTTTAGAGCGGCGTCAAGATCAACCATGCATAGTGCTTCCTGCTGTTTTTCCTCTAGTGGAGGGAGGCGTCAACTCTTGATTTTTTCCTTCACGTAGTAAAAGAAATTCGCGCCACAAATCCCTTAACCAATCATATCGCCAGAAAGCCTATGATGTGACGTTTTTGAGGAAGTTTTCAGTGATAAAATTGGTTGGGGTATGGCGCAGTTATTAGACTGAACGTCATCGGTACTGGGGTACCGAAATTAGAATGGGCCGTCTGCAAAGGGTTAAATGCAAATCAACTCAATTAAAATGTACTAAAATACAATGTTCTGTGTGATAGTTTTTCAGACAGTACATTCAAATTTGGACAATTTAACCCTTTACTAAGTGAATTAATGAATTTCTATGTTTCAGATAATGCCAGTCAGGGAGCCATGGGGTCAGACCTGTTTTTGTGGGTTATTTATTTATTAATTTTTGCTTAGACTTGTTGACTTGGGGTGGCTCTTTAATATTTAGGAGGGTGCCCAGTGTGACATCCCTTGGGCAATGTCCTACATTAACCATTAAAGCCATATGTGCCGAAATCATGAAGAAAAAAAAAAATAGGAAAAGCAAATAATCAACTCAAATAGAATGTACTAAAATACAGTTTGCAGTGTGATAGTTATTCAGACAATACTTCATGCATTCAAATTGGGAAAATGTAACCCTTTTCTATGTCAAATAAGGAATTTATAATTTCAGATATTGCCTGTAATAATTCTGAATATGTACACTTTTCCTAGTATTAGTTCTGATAATTGTCCAGTTCTGGCTCATCCTACCCTAAAACATGCAGAGAATATTGTGCAAGGCACCATTAACCTGGCAACTGCATCTGTTAGAGCTACAAGGATTTTCACTCTTGCAGCCACATCTGATCATCTCCAAAATGTAGTTTGGTGCAAGTTTGACATTTTCTGGTAGACTGGTTGGGCTTAGTAACGAATCAATGAATCTTTCTTCAAATGGCAGTTGAATTTCCAACTGAAGTATTCCTTCGCTTCAGGCTCCATATACTTCAATAGCCTACTTAAAAATGAATTTTCTCTTTTTGAATGACGAGTTTAGGCTCTGAGCATAGACTACTACTGCAATAAAGAATAAAAATAAATGTATATTTTATACATATTAGAACAGTAGAACAGACACCCTGTAGAAATCAGCTAAAAGAGGGCAGTTTAGGCTAACAGTAATCATTTACATAGCATACATGCAGTAAGTCCTTCCACTCAGCAGCCATATTGTAGCACTTTTTGGGCACTTATCGGGCATCTATTTCGGCGTGCGCAAGACTTCACAACACCAACCTTGCTCCAACAGTGAGATCACAACACATGACAGGGGTCTGATATGTGTAGACAACTGCCATATTGGCGTTACAAACTAACCCCATGCATTTCTATGGAGGATTTTTTGAGTGTTGTGACTCCTCATTAGAAAGTTTCTGGTAAACCTCCATCCACACCTACAGTAAGAGACGTGCTATTGAGAGATGCTAGCACGTAGCACCCGTGGATTAGTTTCCTCTCCCACTCTGAGAATGAAATCGGCACTTCAGAAGCACCTACATACAACAAACTTTCTTATACCTAACTATATTTAGAATGCTTCTACAGAGGGGTTTGTTGATATGATATGTTATTCCTAGCCTTTTTATATTACATTTTATTCCTAAAAACATGGTGAAAATGTATTTTTTTAAAAAGGCTATTGGCAGTATTTTCTGATTTACGGAATAAATAAAAGAGATATCTAAAATTCCCTGTGTAAAAGACTTTTCATCTAATATGTCAACACAATGAAAAAGTAATTTTGAACCTGGCATCATCCAATGTTCCGATTTAGTTTTTTCTAGTTTATGCAAATAAGCACATATTTAATTAGATTATGCTTAATTTGCATATTTAAACTTTATTTTACAGATAACTTGTAATACATTTCTTTTCCATATTAATGTAAGTAATCAACTGGGAAAGTTTCATAGTGATATCTGCTAGTTATTTTTTTTACCCTATTCACCTGTGGTGCCTCGCCTTATATTCAACACATTGGACAAGAAAGGCTTAATATCGAGAATTGCCCAAGGGATATCATCGGGCACCCTCTCTAATCTTATTGAGTTACCCCTTGACAGCAAGAAACAGCAAAAAAACTTTAACCGACAAAACCAGGTTCACCTAAATTTATGGCATTTGGCTGCCGGACTATAACACCTCCCAATTTATCCACGGCCAAATCCTCGGGGAAACACCTGGAGAGCCCTGAAAACTTTTTTTTACCAATATTAGCTTTTGAGATGTCTAACTATGGGTTTGTAGGGATGCTGAATCTATCCCAGCCATTCGTTTTGAGTAAAAATGACTCCAAGTCCATAAAAAATCCATAACAAGTGGTTTTATTGAACAAAATTTACAAAACAAATCATCCCTCAACTCCCCTGCACTCCCTCACTCCTGTTATCATCTGGCTGGTTGATGTTCTGGCAAGAGTTACCATGACAGTTCCAACAAGCAAAAATACACTTGACTCCTTGCTTTTTACAGCAGCACCTGAGAGTGTCACAGACGCCTGCACAGTTGCAGCTGACAAACTTCAGAAGGTAGTCTAGTGCAATGGGATCTGGGGCCTGCACAAAACTAGGATAAGGGATTAAGCCGGGATGGTTATCCTGGCTCAATTTAGCCGTGATCCAGTTGCACAAAAGCGGGATAGGGAGGGTATAAGTTATGGTATAAGTTACCATGGCGATTTATTCTTTGGAGCTAGCCTGCTCCAGACCAGGCTAAGTTCCAGGATCTATTTAATCTCATCCCTTATCTCAGTCAGCAGTCACCACAAACGGAAACCAATAGTTACTCCACTCCCCACTACACATTGCTATCACATATACCTAGACCCACTGTCATTATTTAAACATTTGTGATCATTAATTAACTTTTACGTACTCGCCATTCCCGACCTGTCATGCGACAACGTGACGTCACGGGAACCATCTCACGCGTGGTGGTCGCGGAACAAAAGCAGAATTAAGACATCCGGGATAAGTTACTGAGCTGCGCTCAATAGGCCTTTATCACGGCAGCCGAAGTAGGAAGTGAACAGCCCTGTTCCTGTGTGAGCACAGGTGTTTCTAATTAAGTGTCAGATTCGGCCACAGTTACTTCAACCAGAGGCCTCGTTAATGTTTTTAGGAACACCTGTGGTTTGCCTGCCAACAGGAAAGTGAACAGCCCTGCTTCAGCTGCCCGTGGGCTGCCGTGATAAAGGCCTATGAATCCAAAACAAGGGCGTACAGGCTTAATTGGTTGCACAACGAGCAAGCCAGGATGAGCAGACACGGATTCATCAAGCCAGGTGAAACCTATCCTGGATAAGTGCGCGCTCACGGCTCCCTCAAATAGACCCCGCCACCGATCTCAGATTCACTGATTCACCATGGCAACTAGAGCGGCTTCATTGCTTCTTCTACGGCAGTGGTCCCCAAACTACGGCCCGCCACCTCATTTTGGATGGCCCCCCAGATCATGTCCGTGGTATATAGCATCTGGCCCGCACGGGAGTATGGCATCGTCAAACTATGACCTCCGCAATTTCCCCCATTCATTCTCTATTGCGAGTTTAACAGTACACATGTAATAATACTCTTTTTGTCCACTGGTGGTTGTTTTGGCACTGTGTTGCGTTTGCCGTCGAAAACAGAATGAAATGTAGGCCTACCTGCAAACATGTAAGAGGCCTATGCTGACTGCATCAGTGCTCAAAGTATTCTTAAAGTTTATCAATTAATTGTTAATAACTAAATTCTATTCAAGTCATATTTCTGGGACTTTCTGGGATAATTATTTCTATTTTTTATTCACTCGTTAAGTTATAATGGTGGTCATTTATGTTTTTGCAGGCACTTAATAAAACTCTCATAGTTTGAGTTATTTGAATTATTTGTAGAATATTACTTGTTCACAACATGAGCTGTGTATGCAAAGACACAGAGTTCAGATTTCACACATTTTGAATAAAATATACTTTTGGGACTCCCTGCCAACACTTTTGGGAATGCTAAAGTCTTTTTATCAGCATTATTTCATTTGAGCTACATTTTACACTGATATGGCATGATGGCAACATAAAAACAGCTAACAATGGTATTAAATTGCAGTAGATTAAATGTAATGGAATATTCAACTAAGACTGCTGTTGTTCACAGCACTAAGCTATTTATGGTTACTGATATACTCGGAGTCTCTGGCCCTCTCTTAGAGCCAGGCATAGTGAGCTGGCCCTCGGAAGAAAATGTTTGGGGACCACTGTTCTACGGTGTGAAGTAGGTAGATAGCCTTCTCACAACAGCAACAAACAGCAACACCTCTGTTAAGGAGAATAATTAAGGTTTCCGTTTGTGGTGACTGCTGACTGAGATAAGATTAAATAGATCCTGGAACTTAGCCTGGTCTGGAGCAGGCTAGCTCCACAGAATAAATCGCCATGGTGATTTATACCATAACATATCCTGCTGCCCCCTATCCCGCTTTTGTGCAACTGGATCACGGATAAATTGAGCCAGGATAACCAAGATATCCCAGCTTAATCCCTTATCCTAGTTTTGTGCAATAGGCCCGTATGAGAGAGTGAGAGCGATAACACCACATTTAACACACCTACTCCCCATTCACACCTGAGACTTTGTAACACTAACGAGTCACATGACACCGGGGAGGGAAAATGGCTAATAGGACTTTATCACGGCAGCCCACAGGCAGCTGAAGCAGGGCTGTTCACTTTCCTGTTGGCAGGCAAACCACAGGTGTTCCTAAAAACATTAACGAGGCCTCTGGTTGAATTAACTGTGGCCGAATCTGACACTTAATTAGAAACACCTGTGCTCACACAGGAACAGTGCTGTTCACTTCCTACTTCGGCTGCCGTGATAAAGGCCTATTGGGCCCAATTTGGACATTTTCACTTTCACTTCAGGGGTGTACTCAGGGTTAGGGGGGAGCAGGGGGAGCCATGGCTCCCCTAGTGGCCACCTGAGCTCCCCTGGAAACATAGCCTAGGCTATGTGAAATTGTGGGGGAGCTCTAAAATATTGATATGATTGCCAAATAAATTATATTTTGGCCATGGTTTTCCCTAAAATGTGTAAAATAAGAGAAATAAAATTGTATTTTGAGTTCATGATTCATGAAAGAAGTGCCTGCTTGCTAGCCTGGCGAGCCAGACCCACATTAAAATGTAGGGTCTGGCCACTCACCGTTCGCAGTGCTCAGTCCGAGGGGCGGGATAATCAGTTGTCTTTCAAATCCCTCTCTGCACTAATAGGACAGCTGCAGCGCTATATGAGTCCCATGCGTTTCCCACCAGCGAGCTAGTTGGCTAGTTCAAACGTTTGCCAACATAATAAAAGCTTAACTCGTGTCACACTGTTCGCCAGCAGCAACATCCATCTTATTTGTTTTCAAGAAGCAGGTAATTCAAGCCAAACAGTTGCAACTCGTTGCCATCAATCATTATGTTAAGCCCACCTAACGACTCTATACACGATTTCAATGGCCTGATTAAGTTTCGATTTCTGGAGCTCAAGCCAACGGAGAGTTGCTAGACTAGCCCTGGCAGCAAATTAACTAGGGGCGCGTCTAGATTTCTAGGCTACCTGCTTGCACGTTAGAGGCGCGAAACGTGGAAGCGCTGCCCGCAGCTCCACCCACTAACCACTCACACGAGCTCGTTCAGTTAGCAGCATGGTTGGTGCCGCTGGCTGCTCTTATCGCGTGTGTTTGGCTCTGTGTACAGCCTTATAGGCTATAGCCCATGTGACTGTGAAACAATGTAAGTTGTTGAGTAATTCTAAGTTGATTCAATTAAACAGTCAAAAGACACATCATTGGTGCTCGGGGTCCGTGGATTATTTACTATCAAGTTCATTGAAGTTTGCGTAGCCCATTGATGATCATCGGGGTGTTTCATGTAAATATTGCAAACATATTATGTATTATGTTTCTTGTAAGCAAACATAGACCTATGGTACCACGCGTGTGCAACGGATTTTCTCTTTATAATAGGCATATGTCTATACCAGGGGTGGGCAAACTTTTTGGCTCAAGGGCCACATTGGGTTTCGAAAATTGGTCGGCGGGCCGCACAACAACCCCCCCACGCATAAAAAAATACATTTTTTATAGCCTATAATTTAGTATGAAAAGTATTTGTTTTAAAATATTTTAAAATACAAAAATTGCTTAAAAATACTGCTAATTTTATGCTGTTTAACAAATGTATAAATTGTGCACTGTCGCTTTAAGACAGTCGCTTTAATTCACGTTTATTTCTCAATGATCTTCTGCCTGCTCCGTTATGGCTAGTGCTGTACCTATATGGCTGGGCCCTCTCACAGTTTTTAAATGGTCAGTAGAGGGAACTACTGTTGCCTTCATGATTTCCTTTTAAAACTTTCTTATAAGAAGGAGATATCAATTATCAACAATCACAAGCCAGCTGGAACCTGCGGCTCTCTCTCCCTCTCGTGAGTGCAGACGCGTTCCCAATTAAATGGATTGCATAATGTTCACGTTAGATCTGCTGCAAAGGAGATAACTAAGAGTTAACTTAGTTTAACATGATGTTATCTCTATTTAACATGATGTTTTGACATTGACATTGTAAACGTTATCTAAGGAGAGTGAAAAGCAGTTTGCAGTAGAGCTAACCAACGTCGTCTCTATCGCAGGAAAAAAATAGCGAGCAGCCTGATAACTAAATGAAATGCTCGGCGGGCCGGATGAAAGTGCTTGGCGGGCCGGATCCGGCCCGCGGGCCGCAGTTTGCCCACCCCTGGTCTATACTGTTGCTATTAATGACAGGATCAGCATTTAAACTCTGCCCCCCTCCAAAAAAAAAAAATGCCCGTACCCGCCCCCAGTGCCAGCGCTCCGCACACGCACATCACGCACTGCGCGTAGGGCACTAAGTGAAAAATCACCACAATAGGCTACTAGTATTAATAACAATAAAATATGTCTATGTTAATATGCAAAAGCAATAAAAAAGTAATATAGGCTAAAAGGTGAATCTCTTGTGCAGCCCTCTCTCCAGTCTCCCTCTGGTGCCCCCCTCCCCCACGCAGTGGTCTGTTCGATTATTCCTTTGGCAGACAGTACATCGCCTTGAAAAGGCACTAAGAGTCGGGGGCGGAAAAAAAGGAAAAAGAAGAGACAGCGGGATGATGCTCGCGCTTCACTTGCAGTTAAGACAATGTTTTAAATAAATAAAAAAATAAAAAAAGTTTTGTAGCCCTTGCGTGTATGCATGTCTATGCTTATGCCAGGTAATACTACTACCGTCAATACACTTTGTAACATAAGCTCCTACTAGCCATGTTCATGTTCAAGTGTTACATTGCAAATGATTTGATGCTGGCTATTTTAGCTAGTTATTTTACGTTGTGGATATGGTTTATGGGTTATTGAATGCAATTCAACACTTTCCTTTAACGTTAGCAATCGGTGCATAAGACTAGCAATCGTTCCTCAGGTTGCTAGCTAGCAATGCTATTTCTGATTATGTTTAATCTGGGTTTGCATTTCGGGACGCTTTTTTGGCGTTTGTTATCAATTATCAAACGATCTAATTGTGTAGTGAAAACGTAACGCTACAAGTGACACTTTCACAACGTAATGAAATGATGATTGGGAACAACTCTTGGTAAGGTGAACTTTGGAAAATCCCTGCAACTGAACATGATATGATTTTGCCAAATTAGACAGCTTTAGATAAATTTACTAGTTGTTGTTCTATGCGGTCATTTCCAAGAGGTTCATACTAGGCCAAGGGCGACATCTGTTGGTGAAACTGCAATTAGAAAAAAAAAAACTAACTAAGAAATTCGGAATGGTTTTTATTCCTTTGGTGGTGGTGGTGGTGGTGGTTGGTTGGGGTGTGTGTGTGGGGGGGGGGGGGGGGGCACCACCAAGCATTTGTGCGGTTTAGACATTAATGGCTGCTTGTTGTGTTATTTTGAGAGGACAGTAAATTTACACTGTTACACAAGCTGTACACTGACTACTTTACATTGTAGCAAAGCGTCATCTCTTCAGTGTTGTCCCATGAAGAGATATAATAAAATATTATACAAAAATGTGAGGGGTGTACTCAGTTTTGTGAAATTCTATAACTAGTGTCAAGCCTGAGAAACTGCCTTCAACTACAGGAGCTGCAGCAGACCAGAGATTGGCTACTGCTACAAAGTCCATCACTAGATGTCCTTGTGTGGATAGAAACAAGGACAACATGGTTATGCACCAGTCCCTACAACAGATCCCGGACTACCTTCTGAAGTTTGTCAGCTGCAACTGGGCAGGGGACTGTGACACTCTCAGATGCTGCTGTTAAAAGCAAGGAGTCAGGGGAATTGATGCTTGTTGGAACTGTCATGGTAACTCTTGCCAGAACATCACCCAGCCAGAAGATAACAGGAGTGAGGGAGGGCAGTGGGGTGTACTACGAATCTCGATTAGTGGGTTAGCGAGGTATGTTGCCTAGGCCCAAGATCTGCCTAATTAACAGTCACGCATGCCCTACCCCCAAAACGTACCATAAAACATCACTGATAGGCTATTTGCCGTTTGATTTCTATCTAATTTCGGGACTTTCAAAAATAGACTATTTAAAGACTACTTTGTCCAGGCCAAGGCAAGCCTAGGCCTACTTCTAATTATTTTGGTTATGGTTCAATTTAAATTATATCTTTAATCTTTATATCTTTATAATTAATCTTATATCTTTATATCTCAGCAAGATTTTATAGTTGCTGTAGTCTGTAGATCTAGCCTAAAATATACTTTTAAAATTTACCTAAAATATACTTTTTATGTATAATATGCATGAGATCTGTTGAAGGAATAAAGTCCACATTTTAAATGATCTGCTTTTCCGTCGTCCCCAATGCTGTCTGCCAAAACTAATTCGGTTCAGCTGGAGCCACATAACAATACAAAGTTAAATTTAACAGTAGCCTAAACAATTTAAAAAGTTGGTAAGAGTAGGCCTACATTAAGAAGAACAGCAATAATAAACAATAATTCAATCAATAGCCTAATGAAAATAAATAAATACTATATGCTACAAACCATAACACATAAGAAAGGCTTATTAAACTTGTTAAAGTTGAGCATCTATAATTTCATACTTATTTAACATTACAAGCTATGGCTTCCTTGTGGGCCAACGGTAACAATGGATCAATCATGTTGCAACTTGTCTATAAAACGTGGGTCAATATAATGACTGATAAACCAATGTTGATTTAAGAAACAAGGCTTCAAATGAAATTGATGTCAAACTATATGAGAACCAATAATGTTAATAATTACAATAGTAGTAATAGCCCACTTGACTACTATGTTTTGACACTTCTACAAAATCAGTTTGGTAGTCATTTTAATGTAGGCCTAACTAAAATATGCCAACAGGCCTAATAATTTCCACGATTTCTCATGTTGCCTCTTGATAAGCGCATGCGCACACACAGCCAACCAACTTTTCAACCAACTCCTGCCACTGGTGGTGGTGACTTCAACCATCACTTTTCTGTCATGCATCTGACAGACTGCAAGCTGTACAAACTCTGCCGTCATCATATCCAAGGTAAGAACTACAGTACTTTTGTATGCCAATTGAAAACTGGAATTAATTAGGAAAATACTGTTTTTATATGGTAGCATTAATGTTAACCAAAACCGTTTGTTAACCGAGAATTAGCTAACGTTTGCTACCTAGTGAGCTAACATCGCTAACGTTAGCTGTTAATGTTAACTTTTCCAATAACTAACTTTACGATTGTGTGGAATATCTGGAATGGTAGTAATGTCATATCCAACAATAAGTCTGTCTGAGATTTCGTTATGGAGGTAAAGTTTTAGTTTGAATGAAATGGCCAAGTCTATCAAGTACGAGTATGTTAGCATCTAGCTAACCTAGCTATAACTTAGCCTACATTTATAGTGGCTGCTAATGACCATGCAGGCTAACGTGAACAGGGGGTTGACCTACCTCAATATGATGCCGACAAGTCAAGGGATCTTTAGTTTGTGAAGGGTGATGTATAGTGTTACATTAAGCTATCCTTACACCAGAAGACTTGACCAGATGTGGGTAAGATTATTGACAGATTGTAGTCTTTTGAGTAAAGCTTGAATGGGGGGCATTAGTTAAAAAACTCCAATCTTTCCCAAATCTTGTCAAAGTATTCTGGTGTATGGGTAGCATTAGGCAAAATATTCTTCATTTCATAGCCCTTATTTGGTTGTACCTGGCTTGTGCCAAGACGTGTATATTTAAGATGCATGTGAGGGCAGTAGTGCTTAAGTGATGGTCTTTCATGTTATGTGTATTTTGCAATTTATTAATCTTAATTTCCCTCTGTTCCCTGTTTCCAGGCAGTGAGTTGTGAGGACTGCTACACTGAGAACACTGAGTGCATTCTGGAATATTCCAAATGTGTGCCACTTCCATACACAAGAAGTTCCAATCCTGCAAGAGAGTTCACTCACCAGGTAGAGACAGACAGACATACACACACACACACACACTTTTTTCATGTGTCTGTTTGTTGTTATGACTGTAGTGGGCTCCATCAACAGACCAGGCCAAAGTCGGTCTGTCCTGCTACTACTACATGCTACTTGACTATGTCTGGAAGCCATGGCTGCTGCCCTCAACATGCTGTAAGTGTTTGTGTTTTGAATGAGGGCTATGGGGTATGTCACTGTGCACACTCTAATTTGTTTGACATGTGCAATGTAATGCATTAATACAGAAACTAATCATCATTATTGTAGCTTTTTATAATAGTCTTGAATTTTGAAGTTTAGCCATGTTTACCATTATGTTGGTGGTAATGTAAATAATGTGTTGAATATATGCCAAACTGATCATAATCATAATTTTGTTAAATCTTATTTTCTATTGACAGAAACTGAAACCCTCACAAATAAAGTCACAAATCAAGAATTAACATTGATGGTGGCAAGGGTGCCTTCATAAGGTAATTGTCATTTTTGTTTGTACACCTGATTGACTTACAGTACCAACTTATTTTGTAATGCTTTGATTTTTATCTTAATCAACAATAACATAATGTATAGCAATTGCTGTTTTATTTTTTTAGGTGCCATCCAGCAAGTCCCAGTCTGGAGCCAGAGGCTGGCACTGCACGTCAGATGGGGGAGGATCTATGTTAGGCATCAGAAAGGTGGTTTAAGCAAGAAGGCAAGAGCTTCTGCAGACAGTGTTGCAATTAGGTAAAATACTTTTGGAAATTGATCTTAATGCCTTATTTAAAAAAAAATGAGGAAAAATCCAGCTTTTAAGGACAACAATTTTCTTTGTGAATGAATGATGTATCGCAAATAAATAAGTGTTCCTTAAAGGTTGGATTTTTCCTCATTTTTTTTTTTTTTAAATTAAGGCATTAAGATCAGATGATTTTTAAATGTATGTGTATGCTAAGGTTATGTAAATTTATGAGCACAACTGTAATACATATCTCTATTACTTCTAACTATTGCACCTGACTTCTAGGCTGCTATTGTGGGTTTGCTTTTATTTGTCACACAAGCTGAGTTAATTCTATTCATGGACAGGGTCAATTGTAACATATGATTTCTTTCTTTTTTTACAGACATCTGATTTTTACTGCCAAAGGGACCATCAGAGCACCTCTACCTACCCTGCCGGACATCTATACCAGAAGAGTACGGACAAGGGCCCAAAATGTTTTAAAGGACATTTCACGCCCAGACCATGGACTGTTTAAACCACTGAGGTCAAGCAGAAGTCTCTGTTCTCACTTGAGGCAGGTTATTGAGAGGGGGCGAGTGTCACTGTGTAAGCCCCCTACTGCAGGCGAGAAAGCCATGTTGATTTGAATATTGATTGATAAATACAATAAAGGCCATGTAACAAATTGTATTGCCTGTCGCATATGAATTTTCATGGTAAAGTAAAATAAGTCATTGGGATTCAGCAGGTGTAGTTCAAAGTAAATAATGTAATTTAGTGTATGTAAAATTAATATGAAATATTATTTAAGTTAAAGTTGCACAATAAGCTCAGTGTTGGTTATGTAGGACTATCTCACGTTTAAAACCATTACATAAATCACATGATTAATTAAAAAATATATATATATGATATAAGTAATAAAGGCATAAAGCCTATGGAAAAGCAAATAAAGGCATACACATAAATGCCTGTGAAATTAGCTGTGCCTGGCAGTATATGGGCAGTATATGCGTAGTTCCATGTTTGACATATCAGGGGGTATATGGGAACAAGAACAAGAGGTGTCCGGGGTCATATAAGTAGCTAATACTTGAAACATGGATCAATCATATCAGGTGAGAATATGAAGTCTGGATATCTTGCATGTCGTTGCAGTCCCATTCAGGACTTTTGATATGCTCCTGATATGAGAATTGGCACTAAAATATCAGGAGCATATCAACCAATATACTACCTGATACACATATCAGGAAATATATCACTATCAATATTCCCTGATTCAGAGCCTTTTCACGCAGTGATGGACGTGCATACCACAACAACTGTGGGGTGTACTACGAATCTCGATTAGTGGGTTAGCGAGGTATGTTGCGCTCAAAGCTAGGGTATGCTGTGACACGAAAGTGGATTTGTTTTAGTGTCGCTATATCACCATGGCATCTTATGCTGTCAACCAAACCCTGGGGGGTATTCCATCAACCTCGCTAAAGGCGAAACCTGGCTTATTTCGATAAGTCTCGCTAATTTTAGTGAGAATTCCGTTCCATTAATGAGGTTAACGTGAATCCCAGCTTGGTAACCATGGGAATTTATGCCACAGAACTAACCTGCTCCGTAGCAGGTTAACTTTCAAGCTAAATTAAGCTGTGTTGCAAAAAACCCCAATCTGTTGGAAAACGAGTCCAAAAAGATGGTTCCTTCAACCTGTGCCCTCATTGAAAGATACTGGAGACAACTATAAAGACAGCAACTTTGACTGCACGGTAACTGGTTTACTCAAGCACTGCACATAAACTTCATTGTTGATGACTACTACTAATGAACAGGTACAGAGAACATGCAGCGCCCCAAGAGGCACAACAATACATTACATCTCCCCTTCTTCAGCTTATTTGTGGGGACTCCATAGCAGATTAAATAACTGAAGGTTTCTTACACAAATTTAAAAGCAAAAATAAACAATATTCAAGAACCTTCCAACTTATTAATGTCAATATAAAAAGGCACCACAATTGACATATTTCTTTAACTATTCAGGAGTAACTTGAGTCCATTACCAAATATTGAAAGCTATCAACAAACAGTTGGGCCTTCTTGCTCATTTCACTACTGAACTCATCTAACTCATGACAAGTAGCAACTACAAATCCAGTCTTTCGGGAGGTTTAACTACTCTGGCATGCTTAGTGGTGTAGGGCCGAGAGGGCTGTGGTTGACCCACATTCAAGGGTTCCTTGGCAGGTGATGCTGAAGACCCAACTAGGGAAGGACTCAGTTCCTTTTGTTCTGGGAGGACATCAGGGACCTCCTCCCAGGGCTCATCTTGCACGAGGTGACGTGACTGATTCGCTTTTTCAGTGCTTTTGCGAAGGTGCTGACAGTTCCAGCGGAACTCCTTGCCACCAGAATTGACGATGTAAGACCTGGGTGTGCTGCTATGTTGCAGGATGACAACAGCTGGAGACCACTCTTTCTGCATTCTGACTTCTTCCCCTGGTACCAGTGCAGAGCGAGCGCCCATTGTCCTGCCTTTGTCATAGTAGTACTTCTGGGATGCTTTGGACCTATTGAATAGGTGTCTGACTTTCAAAGAGTTGTAGGCCTTTGGGACAAGCAGTTGTTGAGCTGCAGGGAGTTTGTTTCTGGGTCTTCTGCCCATGAGCAGCTGCGCTGGGGACAACTCCACTGTGTCTAGTGCGGTTGTTCTATAGTCAAGCAATGCCAGATGTTTGTCTGAAGCTTTGTTCCACAGTATTTTCACTGTTTGTACTGCCCGTTCGGCCTCTCCATTTGAGTGAGGAGTGTGAGGTGATGATGTGAGATGTGATATGCCATAGTTCTCACAAAAGTCTCTAAACTCCTCTGACACATACTGGGGGCCGTTCGCAGGCGCATCCTCTGTATGCGCATGGGGGTGGAAAGCAGAGATTTCTTAAAAATGTCCTCAAGTGGTTTATGGTGATTATACACCGTGACTGACTTTCCAAAGATATAGTGGTGAAATTTTGTGCATGCATGGACAATAGAAAGCATCTCCTTTTCTATCTGTGCATAGCGGGTTTCTGCATCGGTCAGAGACCTTGAGGAGAATGCAACTGGGTGATCGTCCTTCAAGAGCACAGCACCTAATCCACTGCTGCTTGCATCACAGAAAATCTCAACTGGCTCTGATGGGTCGTAGTACTTAAGTACAGGGGGGTGTGAGCACAGTTCTTTGAGCTGTTGGATTCTCTGGTTGTTGCGTTGTGTTTTAGTTCTGTCTGTAATGAAGATGGTCAATAAAGCTTGACGGCGGGATCAGGATCGGCGATTAGATGATGATTTATTGTAGATGGTACAACAATGAATAACAGAACACAGGCTGAGTCTCAAACAGTAAAACTGTGCAGAGTCTAACAGTTGTGGTTGTTATTAGAAGCGGCTGCTGAGCCTTCCGACAGAAGATGCTCCCCGGGTCGCTTCCTCGATCCGTCTCCGTGTCAAAACCTAAGACAAAGCCTGTTATACTAAAACATACAAACATCAATCATGCCAACGTGGCAGGTGCCAACCAGTGTACAAAACCCGGCCCTGGCCAGATGGAGATACTAGCCCGAATAGGCAGACATGCTGTCTCCCTCGGCCCATGTTATGATGTTCCTCGGATGTTCCTAAACATCGGCCTGTATGACCTTCCTGCTGGTACACAGGCCTAAGGCACAGTTATGTACAATAATATGGACCTCTCCCTGTTGTATACTACACACAGAAGTAACATATGAACACATCAGAATACAGTAAGAATACCCCAGAATTCTACAGAGCTTTGCAAAGGCTCTTTTCTGAGCCGTTTGCCACGCAAACTCCACATTGCCTTTCAGAAGCTGACGCAGTGGTGCATCTTCCTCACTGAAATTTGGTATGAATTTTGACAAATAAGTCACAAACCCCAAAAAGCGGCGAACCCCTTCCTTGTCTATAGGTTCCGGCATGCCCCTTACTGCTTGGACCTTGGCTGGATCAGGCTTCAGGTCGTCTGCAGTCAGTAAATGGCCAATATATGGGACTTGGCTTTGCCGAATGAGACACTTATTGAAATTAAGCTTTAAGTTGTAGCCTGTTGCTCTCTCGATGATTTTGTGTAAGATTTCATCGTGCATCTTAACAGTGGGGGCCGCAATCAAGATGTCATCCATGATGGCCACTGCTCCTGTAATGCCCTCTAGTATGCCATCCATGATCCTCTGATAGATCTCGGGGGCACATTTTATTCCAAACGGTAGCCTCAACCACCTGAGCCTACCAATGGGCGTGTTGAAAGTTGTAAGGAATGATGATTCTTCATCTAACTCAATCTGGAGGTATCCCGACTTGGCATCGAGGACTGAGAATATTCGTGCTCCAGCCATAGATGACACAACCTTTTCAATTGTGCGCATGGGGTAATGTTTTCTTTTGATTACTTTATTTAGATCGCTGGGGTCTATGCAAATTCTTAACTTGTCTCCCCGAGGCTGCTCGACCTGTTTGATATAGCCATTTTCTTCCATTTCATGCAATTTCTGGATAATCTGTCCCTTGAGTGCAGTGGGCTGTCTGCGCACGGGGTGGACAACACCTTTAGCATTGGGCTCTATTTTAATTGTGTACTTCCCTGGTAGAGTCCCTGTGGTGCGTATTAGCTCAGGAAAGTCACGCAGGCTTTCAGGAACAACGTCTTGTCCGCTAATGCCCTCCACAGGCGTGTTCGCCTCAGCTTCAGCAGTATTTTGTAAGGAGTTCAGCCTTGCTATCAAACCTAAAGCTTCAGCCGTGGATCCGCTGAGCACACTTTCCTGTGCAATATCCTCAATTTCAAACTCAGCATCCGTGGCACGCTGTTTGTAGTGCACTGATAAATCTACAGCAGTGACTGGCTTGAGCTTATGATTAGAGTAGGAGCGCAACAACTTGTTAGAACGCTTCAATTCACCAGTGTGCACGAGTTTTTGGTAACTGTCAAGGGTCAATGTGTTGCACCTGGCACCAGTCTCTATTTTGAACTGGACTCTTTGTGAAAGAATCATCAAATGCACCGACCATTTATCCACAGTTAATGCAGCTGCCGGAAGCACAACATCCGTTAGGCTAATGTTCAGTATTTCATCATCAGTCTCCTCCAGAGCCTATACATTCAGTGTGTGAAGAGCACGTTTACGGCACACTGCCATCCAGTGGTTGGGTCTGTGGCAGTAAGAGCATGTTTTGCCCTTGGCTGGGCACTTGCCCTCGTTCCATTTGTGATCAGGATGCTTGCCGCAGCTACCACAGAAAGCTGGGGGCTTTGACTGAGTGAACTTGCGATCTGGGTAACAAGTTTTTCTACTTTGGCCAGAAGGCTTAGGTTGAACACTTTCTGCTACAGTGGACACTTGAGAGCATGTAACATCATCTCGAACTATTTTCAATTGTTTCTGAGACATCTCATATTGCTGAGGGATCTCAATGGCCTTGGCTAGCGTTAATTCCTCTCCTTTGTCCAGCAGTCTTTCTTGCACTCGTTTTCACACACTCCCGCGATAATCGTTGTGTTCGGCATAGGCACAATCCATTAACAGTAGCTGTAAATCTTTAACGAAATGGTCAAAGCTTTCACTTACGCCTTGTTTCCTTTGCTTGAAACGATGGCGAGCTATCCTCTTGTTCTTCCTTGGCCTGATATATTTCTCAAACTTTTGTAGTACTTTTTCGGGATCCTCTTTTTCTCCTTCAGCCCAGGTGAGCGTTTTGTAAATTTCTCTGCCTTGTCCGCCTATCCACGTACCCAGCCAGCCGGCTTGCTGCTTCGCAGTCAGGTCGGCTAATGGTCCATCAAAAACTAAATTAACGTGGCTCCGAAAGCGGTCGAATTCCTGATATAAATCAGCAGCTTCCCAGTCAATTTTTGGGTGCTCAAACTGCGGGGTAGTTATGCTACACTTCTGACACCATGTAAGATACTGAAGACAACAATAAAGACAGCAACTTTGACTGCACGGTAACTGGTTTACTCAAGCACTGCACATAAACTTCATTGTTGGTGACTACTACTAATGAACAGGTACAGAGAACATGCAGCGCCCCTAAAGGCACAACAATACATTACACTCGTCACCTGTAGCCAACTTAAAAAATAGAAGTAGGCCTATAGAAATGTTTTTTTTCCGACAGTGCACCAAGCATGAATTTACACATTCACTAGCTCCAAAGAATGTATGAAGATTATACGATTAAAAATGTTTTAACTTCACATGCGTGTGGTTCTAGAAATTGTGCTACTCTGCGTCACTTACGTTCGGTAGTGGTGTAACGTGCAGCGAAACGGCATAGGAAAGGAATTCCATTTTTGCGTGTTCGCAGGTTCGCTTCCCATACGAAGTATTAAGGCTACATTGTTTATCACCTTGATAATGGCATTTTTAGTTATAATCTTTGATGAAAGACATATGTCTACTGCTGATAAAGGGTCATGCACATTTGGTAGGCTGTTCAGTGACAGCTTTGCCAGTGGGGCTATATTATATCTTATGCAAGCCAAAGGATAATTATTCTGTAGCCTAGGCAGCTAATAATTAAAACTGCTTCATGTGTCAACGATTGTTCATGAATATCAAATCAACTGTGTGCTACACAGATTAAATACTAGGCATAAATTAAATTGAAAGCCATTGCATTTCAGACAACTTTATTTCAAACACTTTGGGTCTTATGGGAGACAATAGGCTATTATGTTGATACTCATTTATTTTATGACCACCTAAACCTAGACAATAATTTGGAGTGAACTCTTTTAATATAAGAACGTAGGCTATAGATAGTTTTGAACAGGGTGCGATTTGTAGGGGGGGGGATGGTGAGGATTTCCCCCCCTCCGGTTTTCCTATCCCTACCTCTGCTAAATTATTTTTATCGTCGGGGGGGACAACATTTATCCCCCTCTGCCCCTCATTGATTAATGCTACTTCATATAAGTAAAGCGCTGCAACGTGAGAACAGTCTAGTAGGCTAGCCTACATAATAATCTGACATCAGAAATGCACCGTCACCGTCAGCACTGATGCTGCTGACACAGTGGCTGCGTGATAACTTAATTTGATCGTGATCGTGATCGTGCAGGACATTTCAGAATGTCGAGTGTGTAATCCATCATAAATGGCTAGGTTCAATGGAAAAGTTAGCTAGACAAATGAAAGAAAACGAGAAGGATTCAGTGAAGCATAATAATGTTTTAGAACCTTCAGAATTAGAAAACTGATGCAACTGAGATGGAGGAAAACTGCACGTAGAGTAGAACGTAGGCCTATTGTCCGAAGGAACTTATATTAAATGAGGAGATATTTGCTGAATGTCACAAAAAGTGTTACAGAAATTGCTTGGCATCGCTTATTCAATGGCTCTCTACCGAAAACACCTGTAGTTTGGAGGACGAACGAGAAAGCACTCGTTTGATAAATCAGCCAGTAGTAGACAAATAACTTTTTAGAAATAATCTGTACTGCAAAAACGAATGTTGGTGGGTATTTAAACTATCTAGCGGGTGTTTTAACAGCTGCAAGAAATAGAAGCTTCATGGTCTTTATGTTCTGGTTCGTAAATTATTTTCATAAAACTTCAAGTTGCCCTATAACTTTACTCTCCAAACTCTTCACTGCACTGTAGGCAATTAACCGACAGTATGATAGGCTATTTATTTTCTGTAGGCTACATTAAACACATTTATTTTTTCAACTTTTGCAATATTACGCACTTGGCTACTGAACGCAAATCAGCAGGAGAGAGAATGCACGTAGCCTACGCAGCGTGTAGCGCAATGTGTAGGCTATTTGGTTACCAACTAACACCAATCGCCAATTCACTAACTTAAGACTTCAGTGCCATCATATACAACGTTTTTTTACACAACAAATACAGAAAGGATGGAGGCAGCAAAAGTAGAGAAATCATTTCAGATGGGGCAAGAACAAGGTGAATTTGTATGCTTGTCAAAACGTAGTCCTACCCTGCATTAGAGGAGCTGATCATCATACCAAGCACACTCGCTGTTTAAAGTCATACACCACGGTAAACTAAAACTAAAATGTTACAAAGGTGGCAAAACTAATATAGGGTATTATTAGCCATGACATTAGTAGGCTATGAATCGTTCGTTCATTTTTTTTTTTTTTGGGGTACAAACGTATTCAAAATCATCCCCCTCTGGTTTTTACACAAATCGCACCCTGGTTTTGAATATATGCCAAAGTTGTATTTGAGTTTATACCATGTAATCATTCACTCGTTTTGTTCAAGCATAGACTATAGTCTATGTGTTCAAGAGTGAAGCCAATCAAGCTCGCAATTGATTTCAAACCATTAGCATTGTTGTTTTAAATGTATGCTTTCATTATTCTCCAATTTCTGTAGGCAATCTATTTTTTTCTCTCGATGTTAAATTTGATGACTTTCGATGAAAGTAGATGGCGCTTGCCTAACGAACAGGAATCGTCTAGTATTGTCTAAATTTTACAACATATATCGTCTTTTCGTCAATCTGTTTTGGTCTACTTTTCTACCTCGTGCACGAGCAGAGATGAAGCTGAACTAAACCTTGCTTGAATAAACGAGGCCAAGATGCCGCTAACTTGAGTTAATGGAATGGCTTCAGCCCCAAGTGAAAGTCTACGCTAGTTCAAGCCAGGCTATTTCTGTTAAGCGCTGCCTTTATTAGCGAGGTTGATGGAATACCCTAGCCTGACGAGCCAGACCCACATTAAAATGTAGGGTCTGGGCACTCACGGTTCACAGTGCTCAGTCCGAGGGGCGGGACAATCAGTTGTCTTTCAAATTCCCTCTGCACGCAATAGGACAGCGGCAGTGCTATGAGTCCCATGTGTTTCCCACCGGTGGAGCAAGCTGGCTAGTTCAAACGTTTGCCAACTTAATAAAAGCTTAACTCGTGTCACACTGTTTGCCAGCAGCAACATCCATCTTATTTGTTTTCAAGTAGCAGGGAATTCAAGCCAAACCGTTGCAACTCTGCCATTAATCATTATGTTAAGCCCACCTAACGACTCTATACACGATTTAATTGGGCTGATTAAGTTTCGATTTCTGGAGCTCACAAGCCAACGGAGAGTTGCTAGACTAGCCCTGGCAGCAAATGTAATTTGCTGCCGCTAGGGGCTCGTCTAGATTTTTAGGCTAGGAATACCCCCCTGTGGGGTATACTACGAAGCACGTTAGACATATCTAGGCTATGTAGACATATCAAGGCTTGACAAAGCCTTGACTTAGGGGTATACGTTAAGTGATACTACGATAGCAGTTATGTGATATATTTGTCAAACTAAGCTTTCAGCTCAGATCTGTGCGCGTTCTCAGTGTTGGGATGACGTTGGCCAATCGTGAAATGTGGAGACGCACAAGACCGCCTCTATTAAAAAACAATTACTTCCGCATTTATGAGCGATAGTGTAGTCTACACTGCGGTCATTTTTTGTGTCTAACCTATAACATCAAATAAATCAATTGTCATCAGTTGTTGTATGGTATGCACGTCCATAGTGGGATATTTGCACGCACAGCACTATTAAAGCGCATTCGAGATCCAAAATGTTAGTAGAGGCGAATGACAGCTTGATAAGTAGTTAAAAAAAACCTATGCCAACTGTATCATATATTCACCCCTTGCAAGTGACGTCACGTTTTGTTCCCGCCACAGCAAAATAGCCTAGTGGACGGCAAGAACACGAATCAAATCAATGGGTTGTAATGGGACATATCGCACAGCTAGGAGATTATAGTGAGATTTAACCGTAGTAATGCCCTTCCACGACTGTTGGCTTATTGTTTGGAATACAACAACATCCCATGTTCTTGCATAGATATATTTTGGTTTTTGTTTTCTTTGTGTTTGGAGTATTTCAACCACAATTGCATGCTTATCTCCTCAGTGTATGAAGCACAGCAGCGGTTGCTATAGCAACCATAGACTCTGAACAGGACGGCAGATAGCACTTAGGCAAAGTCTTTGGCAAGATCTGAATGTAAACGGATAATACCGTTCAAGTTTTTTTTAATTTCCTATTTCTTTCAATTCTTTAACTTAAGACATGTAAGAAGTAAGTTTATTCGCTGGGCAACGCATACAAACTGACGAGTTACATTAGCCCTAGCACTATGAGCTACGATAAACGTTAGCTAGAATAGCTAGCTTCTAAGTGTGGCAGCTAGTTATTATTTCATGTTCTGATATGACATTCTTAACGTTTTGACTATGTTACAACTGATAAAAGCAAGACAAATAAAGTAACCAAATCGCTTTGCAATATTTTAGTCCAGAAATACTTATGGGTGTTCATTTACCATAATGTTAATTACAGTAGGCTAACGTAACGTTATCTCCCCTTGCTGTTACCACCAGTTTTAATAACTTTACATTTGCGATCATGACCCATTTCATCTAACAACACCACTGGCATCTTCTTTGACTATCAGACCCCAAACAGCAATACATTGAACTACAAAGATGTTATAGTAATGGTGTTCAGTTCATCATAATCTTTATGACATAATGTAATTTGCCGTCCGTCTCCCATCTTTTTGCCGTCCAGCATGGAGCCGTCACGTGACTTAAGTCACGTGTCTGCAAGGGGTGAATAGCAGGATGTCAACATTGTAGCCTACCTGCTTAGTGCTTATCAAAGTCAAAGTCAAAGTCAAAGTCAGCTTTATTGTCAATTTCTTCACATGTTCCAGACATACAAAGAGATCGAAATTACGTTTCTCACTATCCCACGGTGAAGACAAGACATATTTTACCAATTTAAGTCCACAGACAAACATAACATTCAAGTAAACAAAAAAGTAAGTAAATAAGTAAATAAGAGGGCACATATAATAATGAAAAAATAAGAGCAGCAAAATTTGGTTGAAATTGTGCATAGACAGTCAATAAAATACTAGTGCAAAGTCAGGCCAATAAAAGGCTTGGGTAGTTCTGTTTGACCTAAGTAATAAAGAAAGTGGCATAGTGGTGCAAGTTATGTAAGAGCAGCAGAAGTGTTGTGTTTTCAGGACAACAACACCAAGTTGTAAAGTGTACAAGTGTGCAAGTGTTCAAGTGTGCAAGTGGAGTAGTGCAGGCGGCCATTGTGGGTTCAATGTCCAGGATGTTATGTAGCTGAGGGTGGAGGGGGAGAGGAGGGGAGAGTTCAGCATCCTTACAGCTTGGTGTATGAAGCTGTTGGTGAGTCTGGTAGTCAGGGAGCGCAGGCTTCTGTACCTCTTCCCAGAGGGCAGTAGATCAAACAGATTGTGGCGGGGTGACTTGCATCACTCACAATTTTGGTCGCCTTGCGGGTGAGGTGGGTGGTGTAAATGTCCTTCAGGGGAGGGGAGTGAAGCACCAATAATCCTTCCAGCTGTGTTCACTATCGCTGCAGGGCTTTCCTGTTGTATTCAGTGCAGCTTCGCCCACACAGCGATACAGCTGGAGAGGATGCTCTCGATGGTGCCTCGGTAGAATGTGGTCATGATGGCTGGTGGAGCACTTGCTCGCCTGAGTTTCCGCAGGGAAGTACAGGCGGCGCTGAGCTCTCTTAAGCCAGTGATGCAGTGTTGGTGGTCCAGGAGAGGTCTTCACTGATGTGCACCCCAGGAATTTGGTGCTGCTGCTCTCTCCACCACAGCACCGTCGATGGTCAGTGGCAGGTGTTGGGTGTGACCTCTCCGGAAGTCAACAACAATCTCTTTGGTCTTGCTGGCGTTCAGCAGGAGGTTGTTGTCCCTGCACCACGTGGTCAGATGGTCGACCTCCAACCTGTATTGAGTCTCGTCGCCCTTGGTGATGAGACCCACCAGAGATTGTGTCGTCAGCAAATTTCACTATGTGATTGTTGCTGTAGGTTGCAGTGCAGTCATCGCGTCAGCAGGGTGAAGAGCAGCGGACTGAGCACGCGGCCTTGGGGCCCCTGTGCTCAGTGTGATGCTGCTTGAGGTATTGTTGCCAACACATTACTACTTGGGGCCTCTCTGACAGAGGAAGTCCAGTAGCCAGTTGCAGAGGTAGGTACTGAGTCCCAGTTTGTCAAGTTTGCAGATGAGTTGTTGTGGTATTATGGTGTTGAATGCAGAACTGAAGTCTATAAACAGCAATCTCACATATGAGTCTCTTTTTTTCAGGTGGGTGAGGGCTGGGTGGAGGCAGAGCAGATTGCATCCCTCTGTAGACCGCTTGGCTCGGTATGCAAACTGGAAGGGGTCCAGGGTGGGGGAGAATGGCTTTTGATATGTGACATGACAAGCCGCTCAAAGCACTTCATGATGATGGGTGTCAGTGCCACAGGGCGGTAGTCATTGAAGCAGGATGGAGCAGTTTTCTTGGCACAGGTATGATGGTGGCAGCTTTGAAACATGATGGGGCGATGGCTTGCTTCAGGGAAGTGTTAAAGATGTCTGTGAAAACATCCTTAAGCTCCCCTCGCGCAGTCCTTCAGCGCACGACCTGGGATGTTGTCTGGACCTGTTGCCTTCACGGGTGTTGATAGCAGCAAGTGTCCTCTTCCGCTGTCGGCAGAGAGGCACAGGGGCTGCTCATGTAGAGGGGATGGGTCTTCTGTGGGCAAGTGCTGTTTTGTGCTTCAAAGCGAGCAAAGAAGCGGTTCAGGTTGTTGAGCAGAGGGATGTTGCTCTCACAGCTCTGTGGCGCGGGCTTGTAGTCCGTGAGGGCCTGAATGCCCTGCCATAGGCTTTGTGCGTTCCTGCTGTCTTTGAAGTGGGTGGTTATCTTGTGAGTGTATTATCCACTCCACATAGCATCAGACAACAGACAAGAGCAGTTGGGGCAGCGAAATGCGTACAATCCTGTTAGCAATCTGTTAGGTTGTAATGTAGTAGTAATAAGTGTACGATAGTATGCATGCAAAGTAACTAAGTAATAAGTAGACGCAGTACAACAGTAACGTGTCATTCATTCACCATGTGTTCTTCTCATATTAAATCACGCACAGATGATAATGCGTTCTCGCCACCTACTGGCTATGGCAAGCCAAATGTGCCAGAATTACGCCTGGTTCTTGCACGTTTTAAGACACAACGGCGTCAATAGCGGCGTTTTTACAGTTTCTACGCCGCTTTTTGCGGCGCAATTAGAGGTGACGCCATGAAATGCGCCGTAAAATGCATGAAATCGCGCCGCTTTTTACGCCACTCTGAAGCTATTCAAGAGCGGCATATAATGCGCCATTGTATGCACTCTTTACGCCGTCTTTTACGCCGTATTTGTGTGCACAAAGCGGCGTCAAAGACGGCGTTCAGAAACTAATCAAGAGTGCCGTATAAAACGCTGTTATATGCATTCATTACGCCGTCTTTTACGCCGTATTTGTGTGCACATCATATGATAATTTCTCCCCCCTCGACCACTCCATGGACAGTAAATCTGAACTGCTTTCGCCAAAACAGACCATACTAATTCAGCACAGATCTTCATGTTGCAAGCCTATTTGTGTAGTTTGCCATACATTTTGGTTTGAGTAGCCTAAAACTATCCTGTGTAGGCAC
This sequence comes from Alosa alosa, assembly GCF_017589495.1. Lineage (NCBI taxonomy): Eukaryota > Metazoa > Chordata > Actinopteri > Clupeiformes > Clupeidae > Alosa > Alosa alosa. The sequence continues at coordinate 1,578,597 of NC_063193.1, read as the reverse complement.
TTTGTTGTCATTCTAAATGTGTCTCCCATGCATCGTTTCGTCTAGCCTATTTATTTTATCGTTCGTTTCACTGAACCACACCGTATAGGTGGTTGATTAAATCAATGATTCCTATAACCAAAAAGCACCGAGGATAATGTGCTATCATACGGAGCCAAAAGGTTTTTGAGTGGACAGTTCGCACCCCGCTTAATTTGTTCATGTGTATTCGCCTATAGCCTCCAGCACAGTTGCTGCAAAAGTGTGATTAGGCTAACTAAGGCTACGCTAGTTATGTAGTTTATCACATTATTTCTCACATCGTAAATGCAGTACCGCGGTATGACCACAAGGGTGGAGTGGTTACCTTCTTATGAGCGCTTGGGTGAAGTAGTGTTTGTATTTGTATAATTCACTCTCTAATTGAATGTTTTCATATCGTAGTGTTTTATGTATTTTATTACACTGTATAATCACCATGTAAGAATGTGGATTACAAAAATACCAGGTTTTTAACAGACAGATTAGTAATTTCACAAGATTCCCAATTGGAATCTTTGTATTATTAGTATTGATATTTTTTATTAAAAGTAATTGCCAATACACTATGCAGTAACTGGAATTAGTGATACTTTTAGCAACTTGCAAAGCATATCAAGAGTAATGTGACTTTAACAGGGGAAACTTTAACAACTTTTAACTGCAGGCTGAGAGAAAATGGAATTGAACATTATGTCCAATACTTTAATATGTTGGTTTAATGTGTAGCATTGGGCCCTATATTCAGTATGTGGTTTAATGTTCTGCATTTCTCACTAGTGGCTCACTTTGACACTAAAAGTATGATTCTACGTCTGCATCATGACCCTGTGTGATTTCTGTACTGTTCTTTTAAACATGATAATGTAAGGCGCCAGAGTGGATATCACTTGTTGTTGTCTATTCTGCGTCAACAGTCATTTTCGTCATTGATTAAGGAAGACTGAATGTCTCCTGGCTTTGCCACAGTCACTGTATGATTATCTATTCTTTACTGTCGGGTACTTAAACCCTATTTATATATATATATATATATATATATAATATAGAATTTAACAATATAGACTAATTTATGTTTTTAAATGTTAGTATGAATTGACATTCCTTGAATTTCCCCTGGGGATCAATAAAGTATCTATCTATCTATCTACATGAAAGCTACATAAAACATTACCGCCTACAACCGCGAGAGGGCGCTCTAGGCTTGTGGAATGAGATCGGGAGCTTGATGAACTTGCGACCGGTCGGATATTTTTCGTAGGCCAAGGCCAAGGCTACTTAACCCCAAAAGTTAGAGAGGGTTCGTGTGTATCACCACCAGGAAAATTTATTAAATATTGTTATGTAAATGCACAATTTCTGCGCACCTTCAGAATAGGGCTTGCAGTCTAGGCGCAAAAAAATTGAAAATATTGTGGACGAAGCGGTTAAAACATATATCACTTCAGGCAAACGCAAAACTATCTGACATTATGCAACATGCTATCAGACATATGGAGGAATTTGATGACTTGCATTGCACATTGGATGGGGATGCCAACAACTAAGGTAGGCCTTGCAGCTTGTTTTCTTCATGAGGAAAATGCTCCAACTCCAGGTTCATCAATCAGCATTGACAGCTTTATAGGTGTTTACTGTCTCCTCAGGCCATAGAACACTTACCTTCAGGACTAAGGGAGCCATGTCAAGCTTTGCCTGCATTCATCAGACCTATGACTGAACATTTTTTTATATTTTATATGCATGCACTGACGCTTTTCACACATGAATGTCCTAATAATGAAAAATAAAGTTATTGAATTGAATTATTTCATCTTGTAGCGCTTCGTTGTCATTTTAAATCCCTCTGGCATTGTTTCATCTTTCATTGCTTTGTATATTTGTTATGCTCAATAATCCGGCTGGGCAGGTGGTTCATTAGGTGAACTTTCTAAGGTTAGTTTTTATTTGAATTCCTATGCACTCTGCCCTCTGTCACCAGGAAAAAGTATAACTCATTAGACATTTAAGATATGTCTGCTAGCAACTCACAACAAAGACTACATGATGGGGTACAGTACATCCATAGATAGACCCATGAATACATCCTTTGACCAGTTGCTGCAACAGGGTTTTTTTCAGGCCAATTGACATTTGATGCGCTGGATTACTTTTACTCTCACTCTAGCATGGCCTCTAGATGGCGCCACCAATTTGCAGAAAGTGAATTATTACCAGGGAAAGACTAGAATTACTGTGTGATATAAAATACAAAAGGTACACATTCTAAAACTATTTTCTTTTATTCTGAATAAAAAGGTTGCAAAACTGAGGTCTCTGAGAGAGTCTGTTTTCCAGGACTCTTGTCTCAGTAGGAGGGGTTTGATAAAAAGAACAGGAGAAATAAAATGATTCTCACAGCACCACTTAATTTATCCTGATAAGAGGATGTCCTGGGGTTATGCTCAATGCATTTCTTTCTAAATATCTTTAAATTAGCTGAAGCTAAGGTTTCACAACATAATTGTTTATTGTAATATGACACCAGTTGATTATGTAATTTTAGAACAGGTAGTGGCTTTTTTGTTGTAGGTTTAAGAATGGTTATGTTGGTTACAAAAACATTTCTGGTGAATAAGAATGACTAGTTCTGTTTTACCACAAAAAGGATTCAGAATGAGTCACTTGAATATTTGTAGTTTACGCAACAAGGTCGATGATGTCTTTGATATACTTAGTGAATATAATTTACACTTACTTGCATTAACAGAGACACACCTGAATCCAGATATAAACAGTGATGTATTAAAAATAGAGGGATATAATGTGTTTAGACTTGACAGAGGAACGAGGGGAGGTGGTGTAGCTGTCTATTGTCAAGATCATATTCCTGTTAAAATCAGGACTGATTTAGGTTATGAAGGGGTGGAAACTTTGTGGCTGCAGGTTCAACTACCATATTTAAGACCAATGTTAATAGGCTGCTGCTATAGGCCTCCAAATGCAACTACAGTGTACTTAGATAATATATATAAAGTATTAGATAAAGTGTGTGACTCCAATTCTGAAGTGTTTGTCCTGGGTGATTTCAATATAGACTGGAATATGAATGATTGTCCAATGAAAGCTAGACTTCTTACTCTAGCAGATACATGTAATCTATCACAGGTCGTTAAGAAGCCTACAAGGACATTCAGTAGAGCAGATGGAATCAAGTCTTCAACATGCATTGATTTAATATTTACAAATGTAGCAGAGTTGTGCTCAAAAGCAATTTCCGTTCCAATGGGCTGTAGTGATCACAACTTAATAGCAGTTGGAAGAAAGACAAAAATCCCCAAGAGGGGTCAGAAAATTTTTCTTAAACGAAGCTTTAAACATTTTAATGAAAATAACTATTGTGACGAAGTAAGACAAGTTTATTGGTCACAAGTTCTACAGGAGGATGATCCAAATCTTGCTTTGGGAGTGTTTGACCGTCTACTACTCCCGATAGTTAATAATTATGCCCCTGTCAAGAAATTAACAGTACGAAATGTGAAATCACCTTGGTTAGATCAAGAACTGAAAGTACACATGAAAGAGAGGGACAGAGCCAAAGCAGAAGCAGTAAAATCTGGTGGTGAACAGGAATGGAACAAATATCATAAACTTAGAAACTTTGTAACAATTTAATTTTAAAGCAGACATCCATTGGTATGTATGCAGATGACTCTACTATTTATGTAGCAGCCTCAACATCAAAGGAATTAGAAAATATCTTAAATGAAGACCTTATAAGGGTAAAGAAATGGGTTGACTCAAATAAATTAGTTCTTAATAGTGAAAAAACAAAATGTATAGTATTATGTTCTAAATGGGGAGGTAGATTAGAACCAAAATTGAATGTAAAAATAGATGATAAAGAAATAGAACAGGTCACAGAAGTGAAACTACTGGGTGTTTTGATTGATAGTATGATGTCCTGGACGAGCCATGTTAATGAAATGGTAAAGAAAATGGGTAGAGGAATGGCTGCAATTAGATACTGTCGAAAATACTTGCCAGGCTGCTTAGTTAAGCAATTAATGCAGGCTGTAGTTCTGTCCCAGATGGACTACTGTACTGTGGTATGGTCTAATACATCAGAAAATAATTTCAACAAGTTACAGGTTGTTCAGAACAAAGCTGCACTTATTGTGCTCAATTGTTCATACCGAACAAGAGTCTCTGAAATGTTAAATGCATTGAACTAGTTATCAGTTAAAGACAGGTTACACTACCCGTAGATCTGTTTCATGTCTGTAGAAAACAGATGCGCACTTGCAAATGGAAAATCCGTGCGTGCAAAAATCGTTCGCAAATTCACAAAACTTTTTTCTACACAGTGACAAAACGGATTTGAAGATGTACAAACCATTTTACATGCACAAAAATATTTTACAGATACAAATTATTTTTACATGTACACAAATAATTTTTACGAGCACAAAATATTCTTACAAGCACAAAACTTTGGTACAGGTACAGAAAACTTTTGCCGAGAATTTTATACCATACACAGGTGAGCCCCATGATCATCAGTCACAGGGTCTCCCAGGGTGATTTCCCGGGGCTTGAGCCTTCTGGCGGCATCTCCTGGCAGACTGAGGTGTGACAATGTTTTCAAATCAACAAAAATCTATGCAAGTTCCTCAATGTAGAGAGTCTCTGTGCTCCGTATCACCCACAGATCAATGGTCTAGTGGAAAGATTGAATGGGAAAATTCAAAGGTGAAGCTACATTTAGAAAATGAATAGGCTATAAATATTTGTGTGTTTTGAATGAATTACTGATGACAATTAATAATGGTATGCTGTGCCTCCAGAGCACTGTGTAAACTTGTTGAAGACAAGCCTCAAGAGTGGGACGAGTATCTGGATGCTGTAATGTTTGGCTTGAGGACCAAGATACACCTCACCACTAGATTCAGTTTTTTTAATGTTTGGTATGGAGGCACGCTACCCATGTGAATTAAGTGAAAATTATGAGGTATGCCATAATGTGTATTTGACAGAAAATTGAAATTAATGTAAACATTACAAACTCATCCTATATCTGTTTTTCTTTCAAAGGTTGACAGCTCAGTGGAGGACATCATGACAGAACAAACTGTGTCCAGCGCTATTGCTCTAAAAGAAAAGATGGACAACATTGTCAAAGCCAATGTAAAAAAAAACAGGACAAGAGGCACAAGGTCCTGAATCCATCCATTCTGTTGGTGGGGCAAAAGGTCCTGAGAAAAAATATCAGGACACAGCAGAGGAAAGGGGGGAAGCTGGAGCGCACCTGGCTTGGACCTTATACAATTACCAGCATTGTCAATAAAGGTGCAGACCTGGTGGATGAGGTGGGGAAAGTATTTCCAAAAATCAACACCGACCATCTAAAACCATTCATCGAACCACAACACCGCATTCCTCACAGAATTCGTACACAACCTACAGATGCACCACCAAACAAGAAAATACATCTCAGCAGCTCAGAGCAATCCCCTCCACACACCCAAATCATTTCACCAGAAGATTCACAATCACCATCCCCTCCAACGACTCCTCTTGACCTTTCAGCTGCACCACCACACCACTGTGATTCACCAATAGACCTCACACCCAAACCACAACCACAACCTGTTCCATTCACTCCCCTGTCACCAGTGGACCTTTCATGTGATTTCCTGTATTCTGGTGCATTTTGGGGATGGCCAATACTAAATTCAATCAGATTCATAGCCTACATCCTGATTTGTTGATATTGAGGCAATGATTCCATGCAAAGGCTTGGGCTTCAGGGCCCCCTGACCCCTTTGGCCCCTGGGCCCGGTAGGCCCGTGCAGTGATCCGTCCCTGCTTCAAAATAAAAAGTTGTTTGGAGACAACAAGGTATTTAGCAGCACCACAGTCACATAATGTATTGTTCGTTGAATAGTATTATCTACTTCTTTTTAAAGAACTGCACTGACTTCTTTTCAGAGCCCTGATAAGAAAAATGGGTGTGGCTGTGTCACGCTGGACATGTGGCACAATGCCTCACCCACTGCAGCGTTACACCACATCCTGTGGAGTGTTCGCTTTAAAAGTGTGTGACAGCAAATACATATCACATATTTCGATATCATAAAGTGGGTGATGTGTGCATTTGGGTGTATTTTGTTAAATTTTTTTAGTTTGCAGAACACATCCTGAATGACACCCCAATGTTGTTTTCTGCCAACAAACATAAAATTGACGAAATAAGAAATGTCAATGTCAAAACATCATGTTAAATAGAGATAACATCATGTTAAACTAAGTTAACTCTTAGTTATCTCCTTTGCAGCAGATCTAACGTGAACATTATGCAATCCATTTAATTGGGAGCAGCGTCTGCACTCACGAGAGGGAGAGAGAGCCGCAGGTTCCAGCTGGCTTGTGATTGTTGATAATTGATATCTCCTTCTTATAAGAAAGTTTTAAAAGGAAATCATGAAGGCAACAGTAGTTCCCACTACTGACCATTTAAAAACTGTGAGAGGGCCCAGCCATATAGGTACAGCACTAGCCATAACGGAGCAGGCAGAAGATCATTGAGAAATAAACGTGAATTAAAGCGACTGTCTTAAAGCGACAGTGCACAATTTATACATTTGTTAAACAGCATAAAATTAGCAGTATTTTTAAGCAATTTTTGTATTTTAAAATATTTTAAAACAAATACTTTTCATACTAAATTATAGGCTATAAAAAATGTATTTTTTTATGCGTGGGGGGGGGGGCGTGGGGGGGTTGTTGTGCGGCCCGCTGGCCAATTTTCGAAACCCAATGTGGCCCTTGAGCCAAAAAGTTTGCCCACCCCTGCTCTACGCTCTTGTTTTGGATTCATTGAGCGCAGCTCAGTAACTTATCCCGGATGCCTTAATTCTGCTTTTGTGCAATAGGCCCCAGGACTGCTATTTCTTTAAAATGATGTGTATTTTTGTTTTTGTTTCAGATATCCTGTGATTCCTGTGACAGATGGTTTCACGTAGGATGTGTGGGAAATCCCTCAGTGGAGAACCAATATTCATGCTATGCATGTGCTTATTAACAATAAATGATGTGTGTGCTAGCATTTATGGAGAATGTTTTTTTCCCTCCCCAGTCAGTATGTTTTGTGCAAATATTGTGAAAGCAGAATATAAAAAGCATTGTCCTTTCATTACTTTCATAACATTTTATTAGTCAAGCATTGTTTATTCAGGGGAAATTAAAAATAACAAATGAATATACATAACACAATGTCTAGTTGTATAGACTATACATTTGCAATCACAGTGGTTTAGAAAAATAGCATTACGAAAAATAGCACAGCCCAGTGAAACGATGTTACATCCAGTTGTGTTTTGACTTACGTTACTTCTGTGAGTACGTACGGTAACCTAGCAATTACGCAAGACTTTTGAACGAATTTGGTTGCAGCGGTGTGCAGACTTGGCCTTTTTTCCTGAATATTCCGTGTATCGTTCGTTTTTCAATATAAAACCAAAAAGGTTACGTCTACGTTTTCAAACCAAAATTTAAAAAAATGGATGTCGTTTTCCGACTTTGTAGGCCACTCAATTAATTTATTATTTATTTTCTTAAATAAACTCCTGGTGTACCTACAAACTTTCCAATGCCTCGTTTTATGAGTAAAGAACATACTGTAGAAGTTTCGTACCATTCAGGGCATTATTAGTGGGGTAATTTACGAGATAAAAGTTGGTTCCATTACGCCTGCAGAAACTCATTAGTTTCTGACGGCGCTACTCGAACAGGGTTCGACCAAGGGAAAACAGGTTCTGGGAGGGTGTTTGGCTCGGGGTCATGGTGCAAAGGACCCTAGGGTGAAATTACTCCGAACCATCGCTTTAGGTATAGTTCATTTTGACTGACATAACATAAGCAAATGATAATGTTATAAAACAGCAGAGAATTGTACGAAAGCAACTGATACATGTCCAAAAGTATTTTACATTTTTAGTATTTTACATTTAACAATTTGTAGTATTTTACATTTAACAATTTGTTCAGAGGAAGGAGAAGTTGCTACTATGATGTGCACAAATGACTAAATGTTGTGGAGGTTGAATTATTAGTTATGAGAATTTTCATTCTGATCTGAGAAAAGCACCAAAGCGACTGAGAAAAACTGTAATCTCCGCTACTGAACAGGGACTTACTTAAAATTACATTGTAGAGGGTGTTCCCCAAGGCCAACTTTCCCTTTCTCCATCAAAGGCTGTACTGGGCCCAGACTGCATTTGTGGCCAGTTTTCTCAAGACCCTTCTGACGACTCTCCAAGGGAGTTTCCCCCCATTAGACTGAGGAACTGTATCTATGATTGATTTATAGATAGATAGATAGATAGATAGATAGTGTGATGTATTGGTAATAGCCTACTATTGTTTATCACACCACACCAGTAGGGGACGCTATGCTACCTACGATTGTATTGATGTATGCATCAGTTAATAAAACCTGTGTGGAATTATACCTAGCGTGTACGGTCGTCACTCCAAGAGTTCAGCATACTACTTAAGTGTATTGCATATTAGAATTATAGGCAAGCCATTACAAATTGGCGACGAGAAAAGTAACCCACTAATGCTGTCGGATGATGAAGGGAATTAAGTGATTGAGGCCCTGGACCGAGAGGAAACGAATGAAAGAATGTCCGCGCTCATCGGATATATTGACGCCTTCGACGAAGCCACGGAGCAATGGTCGAATTATGTGGAAAGGTTTGAGCATTTTGTTGCTGCCAATGACGTTTCTTCTGCTAAGCAAGTGGCCGTGTTTCTGATTGTGATAGGGGCTAACACTTATGGACTGCTGCGTAGTTTGCTAGCTCCAGATAAGCCAGCGGGCAAAACGTATGAGCAAATCGTGCAGATTCTTAATGCTCACTACTCCCCGAAGCCCATAATCATTGCGGAGAGATTCCGTTTTCACAAACGTAATCAGGAGGAGGGAGAAAGTGTTGCGCAGTATGTAGCTGTTTTGAAGAAGCTGTCGGAGCACTGTGATTTTGGCGCTCACTTGCAAGATGCTCTGCGTGATAGACTTGTGTGCGGCCTGAGCAATGAAAATATTCAAAGGAAGTTACTAACTGAAGAAACTCTGACATTTCAGCGTGCTGTCGAGATCGCGTTGTCAATGGAAGCTGTTGCGAGAGAAGCTCAGCACTTAAAAAGTTCGCTCAAAGTTCATGCTGTGTCGTTTTCACCATCACAACGGGGCGACAAATGCTTTCGATGTGGCAAGGCAAATCATAATGAACGTGACTTACTTTAGGGAGCAACAATGCCACAATTGCAAAAAGAAAGGCCACATTGCTCGGCAGTGTAAAAATAAAAAGAGTGATCAGAAGCACATAAAGCAAAAGGATGAGTCAAAAAGGAAGCAAAACAAGCCTCATCGAACAGCTAGGACAGGGACAATTCATAAAGTCGAGGCAGACACTTCTAATAGTGAGTCTGCTTCAGATTCAGACTCTGAATTGACACTACATATGGTGTCAATTCAGTAATGAGTGACTTGGAGCAAATGAGAGCGGTGTGTAAGGTTGATGCAGCATCGTCTTCGATGATGATTAGGCCTAAGATTGAGGTCATCGGATCGATAGGGAACTTGACACTGGGGCAGCGGTGTCTTTGATTTCAAACGAGCTATACCAAACCAAATTGGCCCATATGCATTTACGAAAGACGGATGTAGTTTTGAAAACATATACAGGAGAACTGCTTATACCAGAGGGAATGTTGAAAGTATGGGTGAAGCTGAACAAATAGAAAGCTAGATTGCCCCTATATGTGATAAAGGGGAAGTCACCACCACTGTTTGGCCGTGAATGGCTAAGGAAGTGAGACCTTAGAAACGGTACTAAATTGCCATGCCAGGGTTTTTAAGGAGAACCTAGGAACGCTAAAAGGGTTTGAAGCCCCATTGACATTGAAACCTGGCCATCAGCCCAAGTTCTGCAAGGCGCGCGTAGTCCCATACGCATTAAGACCGAAAGTGGATGCCGAGCTTGAACGTTTGTGTCAACAAGAAGTAATCTCCACAGTTAAGTTCAGTGAGTGGGCTACCCCCATCGTCCCAGTCATTAAGAAGAATGGGGGCGTGAGAATTTCAAAGTCACGATAAATACAGCTCTATGCATTGAACAGTATCCAATACCTCGTATTGAGGATCTGTTTGCATCTCTGGCTGGAGGCCATCGTTTCAGCAAACTAGATCTTTCACAGGCCTATCTCCAAGTGCCTGTCAGTGAAAGTTCACGCAAATACCTCACCATCACCACACACAAAGGCATGTTTTGCTACAATCGCTTACCATTTGGAATTACGTCCGCTCCCAGCATTTTTCAGAGAATAATGGATCAAGTGTTACAGGGACTCCCCAATGTCCACTGTTTTCTGGACGACATTCTGGTTACAGGCCGAGATGATGCACAGCATCTAAAAAACCTGAAGGCTGTACTCAGCCGGCTGGAAGAATTCGGACTTCGAGTCCAGAAGGAGAAGTGTGAGTTTTTTATGAGTTCTCTAGAATATCTTGGTCACATAATTGATGCAACTGGGCTTCACAAGTCACCGGACAAGATTCGTGCTATAGTGGATGCTCCTGTACCAACCAATACGAGTCAAGTACGCTCTTTCCTTGGACTCATTAACTACTATGCACGTTTTGTCCTGAACATGTAAAGCCTTCTCCACCCATTAAATTCGCTGTTGCACAAGGATGTTAAGTGGGAATATGGTCAAGAGAGTGTGATAAGGCATTCCAGAAAGCTAAAGAGCAATTGGCCAGCAAAAGTGTGTTGACCCATTATGATCCACAACTTCCAGTTATACTTGCCTGCATGCCTCACCCTATGGCGTTGGAGCGGTCATTTCCCATCGACTGCCTAGTGGTGAAGAAAAACCGATAGCCTTAGCTTCGCGGACATTGAGTAAAGCAGAGCAAAACTATGCTCAGATTGAGCGAGAGGCATTGGGAATCATATTTGGAGTTAGACGATTTCACTCTTACCTGTATGGACGCCATTTCACTTTGCTCACAGATCACCGCCCATTAACAACTATATTAAGCCCCAGCAAGACAATCCCGTCGATGGCTGCAGCGAGACTACAGCGATGGGCACTCTTATTGGCAGCACATAATTATACAATCAAGTACAGGCGTGCCGCTGACCATTGCAATGCAGACGGCCTATCACGTTTGCCACTTCCTGTGCAGCATAAAGACAAGCTGGGGACAGTTGACACCTTCCTCATTAACTACCTAGAAAACCTACCAATTCGTTGTGCCGATGTGAGAAGGGAGACCAGGGGCCTCATGTACAAAGCTTGCGTACGCACAAAAATGCTGCGTACGCCATTTCTCACGCTCACGTCCGGATGTACGAAGACTGACTTGAACGTGAGAATGTGCGGTCCTCCACGCAAACTTAATGTCTGGCGTACTCAAATTTCTAATGTGTATCGTCAGTTGGCGACACTTAGAGGCAATGCAGTGCAACAACATTATATGATCGCGAGTCTAGGCCTTTATTTGCACAGTATATTGTGAAACGTGGGTTATTAAAAATGATAACACTTCGAAAATAGGCCTATGTTTCTAAATTTGGACATGGAACATGCGCAAATTCTACTAAGTTATGCAACAACCTATCTATGATGACAACTGTAGACTTAGAGGATAAGAATTAAAAGGGAATGTGAAACATAGCCTACACAGCCCCGATATTTGGTTACGCGATTGTTGATGACTGGTTATCAAACATTTCACATTCTGAAGAGCTTTCCTCAAAACCTGTGATAAATGGGGTCGGCTTCACGCATTTGCCCATGCCTTAACATTTGCCGAGTGTTTTCTCTTCATATCTCCGATAGTTTTCATTTTAAAAGAAATACATATGGGACAGGATCATGCATGTGAATAAAAAGGCTGACTAATAAGTGCGAATATAAGATATTTCCCTGATTGACTGCATGGCTACTTTGACTTTCCTTGAGTAAGCATTTGCATTATTGTCACACTTGTGTGCAAATATAGGGATATGATCTAGAAATCGTAATGTTGTATAGGTGGCCTGGATCAACTGAGTTCATTCCATTCGGTGCACGATCGCGTGGTACTTGGACACGATTTATTTAATGATTTTTAATAAATGCAGTTATGTTGTCATGGTCCAAATGCATTCAACCCAGTTATGCGAACCCTGTCACCTACTTGCAGACTGACCAATAATTCTGCCACGGTCTCAGCCTAGCCACTGCCACGCTCTGCCACTACTGTTTTTGTTTTGTTATTAATTAATTACAGATGATAAAGACATAAGATTCTTGCCATTTAGTCAGATAAGCACTTCTACCTCGCATTAAGCTGGAAATAAACTTTTTTATTCATTTGATGATTTCAATTAATAAACTTTGCAAATTGCAACAGGTTTGAGTATGAATGGATTCACAGACGAGTTTTCATTGTTATTAATATTGCGGGATAGGCCATTTTGTCTTCGCAGAGGTCTGCGCTCTCGAATGTCCTTCTAGTGAGCATATTAAAATGAGTGTGATTGAGGGAGGAGAGAGGGTGGAGTGTAATGCTTTCGTGCATATGCGCTTAATTTCCGTTAATTGGGATGTACAAAGAAAAGCTGCGTGGAATGCTGCGTACGCACAGTTTCATACATCAGGATTTTTTTGTGCGTGCGCTACTTTTCAGGTTTGCGCGTACGCAATGTTTTAGTATGAAATCCACGCAAGTCTTTGTACATGAGGCCCCAGGTTGGACGTCACACTTGCACTGGTCATGGAGATGGTGTCAACTGGCAAGCTTCGCACCCGTCTGGATCTGCTGAAAACAAGTGTGGCAGCGGTGGTGGACCAGGCACAAGATGCCCAGGGACGATACAGAGCGGCGCACTCAAAAGCCAGGACATTCAGCATCGGCGATCCAGTCCTTGTTAGGGACTACCGGAAGGGAGAAGAAAAGTGGATGGCCGGGACTGTTACAGCACAAGGAGGTCCGGTGTCGTACCAAGTCAATGTTGGACCGACACAACGGTGGAATCGGCATGCAGACCAGATGGTGGCCTGTCACCCCAACATCGTCCAGTCTACAACTGACATACAATCTGCACCCATCACTAACAGTCTGCCAGCTCTGCCAGTCTCAGGTGGAAATCTGGAGATTTCTAACCCTGTTAGTGAGTTAACCACATCACCATTAGATCAGTCAGACAGCACATACACTGACACCTCAACACCTACGCCACAGCAGACACAAAACAGATACCCCAGTCGGAACCGTAAACCGCCCGACAGACTGACTCTTTAAACAAGGGATCAAGAAAAGGGCAGAATAATCCCTTGGCACGCTCGAGGGGACGGGGCAGTTTACCCCTAACCTTAGATATGTTTTTTGTGTGTGTGTTCTGTATCTGTAAAAAAAAAAAAATGTGTACACTGTACTGTTGGTTAAATATGGTATGTTATGTGATGCCTGTGTTAAGGGAGGTTCTATGTTGGTACTATTATGAGTTACTCACTGCATTGAAATGCCTGGTTATGGAATAAGGGGGGGAGGAGTTGTGATGTATTGGTAATAGCCTACTATGGTTTATCACACCACACCAGTAGGGGACGCTATGCTACCTACGATTGTATTGATGTATGCATCAGTTAATAAAACCTGTGTGGAATTATACCTAGCGTGTACGGTCGTCACTCCAAGAGCTCAGCGTACTATTTACATGTAAGTGTACTGCATATTAGAATTATAGGCAAGCCATTACAGATAGATAGATAGATAGATAGAGATACTTTATTTATCCTGAAGGAAAATGTAATGTTATGGGAGATGATTTAATTACAGTATGTTATGGGAGACTTAATTACATCAATTAACATATCAATTAAATAAATAATTAGCTAACTCACAGCTGAGATATTACAAAGATTTATAAACAGATGTTTTGTAATTAACAAGCCACCATCTTTTGCTTTACACTCACAAATATTTGAAAACTGCATCAACATCAACTTACTACTCCTTTTTTAAATCAGGGGCCTCAAGCTTTGCTTGCAGCTCCTCCAGTTCCTGCACTGTCTGGCAGCTGGTCCAGGTGGAGGGTAATTTTGTAGAGCTTGGACCAGGCAGTTAATAGAATTTGCTACATCAGCCTGCATTCTCTCCATTGGCATCATGATTCTTTTTTCTGACCTTTGGATAAGGTCTTTAAGAGCTGTGAAAATTGAGAAGAAAAAGGGAAGTTTCATTTGAATTAGCCTAAATTACCCTAACCCTAAATTACACTAACCTTAACGTTAATGCAAATGGGAAAATGTAGGCCTAAATGTGGACAATGTTTACCATCATTTATTCCTTTGTCCCCTTGGTCCTCTCCTTCCTCTCCATCAGTGTTGGACATTTCTGTTAGTGACACATTGAGATATGTTGTTACTGTATGATCACACATTTTAGTATTTATATGGTTTTACCACAGAAGATTTAACAGCGCCCATTCACTGGGAAATATGCAGAGATTAGACATAGCCTACCATCTGAGGAAGGTTGCAGTTCCTCTATTCCGTCCACAGAGTGTTCGGTGTGTCTGGCAATGGGAAAATTTAGTTAAACTGTATGTATGTACGGTAACAGTCAGTTACTGTATGATCAAAAATATACGTCAGGCTCAGGCTACTGTCAGGCTATATCTCATTGGTTAAACTAAGGACTCAAAACAGACCAGCTATCAATGACATGAACATAAGAGGACAGCATCAGTGACTTACCACGTGGTGCTACAGGGCTGTTTATTTTGTTGGGTGGGACTATTTCTTCATCAGTGCTGGAGAATTCTGTTTGTTACACAATTAGTTATATAGATACTGTATGATCATGCATTTGAGTATTTTTGTGTTTTAACCATAGATTATTTAACAGTACTCATTCACTAAGGAAATATGTAGACATTAGCCATACCATCTGAAGAAGGTTGCAACTCGGCTATTTCAGAAGTGTCTGGGGTGTTGTTCTGTGCATCTGGCAATGGGAAAATTGAGTTAGGCTGTATGTATGTATGGTAGGTCTTTAATGACATGAAGAGGACAGCATAGCGACTTACAAAGTGGTGCTACAGGGAGGCCCTTGTTTTTTTTTTTGGGTGGGACTATTTCTTTGTTAGCTGTTGATTTGAGAAAGGCAGGTTAGTCATTGTAATGTACACAGGCTACATGTTTGCATGCATGAATTGTTGTCATTGCAAATATAGGCTATAGGCTACTGTCATTAATATTAATATAAGCTACTGCCATTGGTTAAACCAAGGCTCGGCATCACTCAAAACAGAGCAGCTCAATGACATGAATGTAAGAGGGCAGATCAGTGACTTACCACGTGGTGCAGGGATGCCCTTGTTTATTTTTTTTGGGTGGGACTATGTCTTTGCCAGCTGTTGATTTGAGAAAGACTGGCAGGTTAGTCATTGTACTGTACACAGGCTACATGTTTGCATTGTTATCATCACAAATATAGTCTAGGCTTACTGTCCGGCCTGTATCTCATTGGAAGCTTCATCTTTCTCCCTGTCTCTTCCTCACTCTCAACATTCGATGTTTCTATGGCTTGCCTTGCCCGTGTCCTTGCTTTCATGTAGTTATCTTAAGACAAAACAATATATTAGTGTGTAGTATAGGCCTATACTTTTATGATGCCACGTATGTATGTATGTATATGATGTATTTATTTGTGTGATGTATGTATGTGCATGAAGTTGTCCAAATGAAATAGCTCATTGAACAAGTACATCATGTATGTGAATTTATTTATTTTATTGAGCTCATCTTTAAACTAGGTCATGTGAAGTGTAAACTTGTACAGCACTGCAATGCAACATGTGATTATCTTACTGGTTTTGTAAATTATTTTTATTTTATACTTGTTCCAGTAGGCCTTATCAGGCATCTGGCTTGACCATGGCTGTAGAATTTTTTCTCGGCCAGTAGCAAATCTGAGAAAACAGACTTTCGGGGCCTGTTAATATGAATATCGTTGTTAGCTCTTACCCCATCTTTTTCCTCCACCCACGAGGCAGGTGCCACAGCAATTGAATTTTCATTTAGAAAATGAACAACGTAGAACAAATTCTGAAAAGAGCATACACTTTTTAGGAAATGAAAACACAAGATCAAATTTGACAATAGCAAATAGGAAATTAATACTAACATGAACTATGTACAGATTGACTGAATTTATTGGAGGTCATGGAGAACAGTCATGATCATTTTATGTCCATGACTGTCCTCATGGAGGATGGCCCTTCCTTGCAATTCTGTGGGGTTGATGACCTCAATCCTGCCTTGGCCACACACAAAAGTCCCATACAGCCTAGAATCACAGGGGGAATTGTGGAAGGGCTCCAATTGTGAGTATACCCTGCATAAAAACTGTCCAGAACTGGTTTCCTCCAACACTTCGCAGCAGGACGAGGGGCTGAGTATAAACACATTGTTAGGATGTTTCAGTTGGATTGGCCTCGCTTCTGCTGTAGTTAGTTGGATCTCCGCCTCTTCTTGGAGACGTTTCTCAGCTTGCATTAACACATTGTTGCCAGATCTGATCATCTGTTTCAAATGGTGCAAATAGTTCTCAAATTGAAATGCACTGCATTGGTCCAAGGAACCATAGGTGGTGGCATCAGAAGCACTGTGAATTAGCGAATGCACATTGTAGACCATAAATTCTGCGCCATAAATTTTGCGCCCTTGCTCCACAAAATAAACAAGGAGGTTGTGGGCATAGAGGCTGTGAGTTTTTGTGAGTGTTGGAGAGACGAGAATGCACATTGCAACACTGAATGACATAAAATGCCGGTACATTTCTGTCTGTAGCAGCACCACTTTACCTGTGTATAGCATAAACTGACGGAATTCAGTGGCCTTCCACCTGTCTAAAAGCCGCGTGGCTTCCTCGCAAACACATTGGGAATGTCACCTCTGAAATTCCGAAGCCTCTCACCTACTTCCCTCAACTGTGCAGGTGACAGCCTGTGAGCAGTTTTGCCACGGGACCACAGGCCAAGCAATTTGCGGATCACCCCAAGGCAACACTGATGCATATAGTCTGCAGGGAAAGACTTGACCATATCAATTGGCATGTTTAAGAAGGGAGAAACTGAGTTCTCATGGTGGTGCTCAGGTTGTCTCTGCTCTTTGAATGGCACGTTATCTCTAAGAGTTGGGCCCTGTACTTTTGGAAAAGCCCTCTCAAACCCCTTTTTGGGTGCATTTATCACATCCGTAGTATCCAGAGTACTGTTTCATGCACTTTAACATTGCTTTGGCTGGTGCGTCACATGTTATGCATCTTAATTATCTTCCTACACCTACTGTGAGTATTCTGACCCAGCAACCCTGACCCGGCCATTCTGACCCAGCGATTCTGACCCAGCGAGCCTGACCCAGCCATTCTGACCCATCACTAAACACACTAAACTAATAGCAGCACTCTACCCAGTCAGTCCCTCCAGGATTTCGCAAGGATTTTTTGAGATTGTTGCGATCTAAAATGCCTGATTTCGCGACAACTTTTCCAAAAAATTGCAATGGAAGTTGCGGTGTTTTTAGCTGTTTGTTGCGAAGAAATTGCGAGAGGAGGTGAAAATTGCAAAAATAGTTGTGATTTTTTGTTGAAATAATTTTTTAATTGAGGGTAATTAAGGTTAGTAAGACCAAAATTACACGGATCATCTTGATGCTTATTAAAAAGGATAAGTAAAGGTAAATAGTAAGGGTTACAGAAAATCAAAGTAGGCCTACTTTATTTGTGTAAATACTTTGACTGGGGTAATTCACAAAGCAGTATAACCTTTCGTAGAACTGTCCAAAAAAGACAGCCCCCTAAAGAGATGGCATAATGTCATATGTTTCAATACATTCATATGTAATTCATAGCCTATTAAGTTCATATCTTTTTACAGTGCATGAAAATGCACTGTACTGTTCTTCCTAGGCAACTTCTGCTTATTACAGAGCATGAAAATCCACTGTACTGTTCTTCCTAGGCAACTTCTTATTACAGTGCATGAAAATGCACTGTACTGTTCTTCCTAGGCAACTTCTTCTTCTTATTATTATTATTACAGAGCATGAAAATGCACTGTACTGTTCTTCCTAGGCAACTTCTTCTTATTACAGTGCATGAAAATGCACTGTACTGTTCTTCCTAGGCAACTTCTTCTTCTTCTTATTATTATTATTATTACAGAGCATGAAAATGCACTGTACTGTTCTTCCTAGGCAACTTCTTCTTATTAGAGTGCATGAAAATGCACTGTACTGTTCTTCCAAGGCAACAACAACTTCTTATTATTATTCCGCTTACCACTTTTTCCGTATGCAATTTCTCTTGAACAGTTTAACTTAGAAACTTCGTTCAAACTTTGTAACGTAGGTCTTCAAACAGACCAAGCTGCTATGTATTTTCAACTTTGAAACTTTTATACTTTTTAAACTATTAAAGAAAAACTTTTTAAAAATCCCCATAGACTTAACATTGCCTATTGTGACATCATAATACGGCCGTTAAGCAATAGCCTCATAGACTGTATATTAACGTTTTCCATGTGACGTATTCTAGGTTCTATAGCTTTGTTTACATCCAGCTGGTAGGCAAGGGACAAGTTGAACCCATTGAACATCGTTGTCTGCAGCTGCCTCTCAGTAGGCTACATCTCTGTATTTCAGCAATGTCAACATTTCAGGCATCAATAAAGGTGATGATGAAACGTTATCCCATTGTTCAATATTTGATAGCCTGTCACAGGAACGTTGTTTCGCTAAAATCGCCCTGATTTGGTGCATTGATCTGTATCGATAACGTTATGGGAGAACCTGCATGTAGCCTAATGGTAGCCTAACTTTTTTTCTTTGTTCAAAACTCGGTTTACACGAAGACAATAGCCTTTCTTAGAAGCTGTGAAATTTGACCAGAAAGGAACATGTCTTCCTTCTGAAAGCTGACACAAAATCAAACAATATTTGATCATTTAACTTCAACTGAACAGCGACAGGTCTTGGTAGGCAGTAGACTCAGCAGGCGTTAAAACGGTAGCCTACTGTTATAGCCAGAGTCAGTCAGCATCATGTAACATTAATGGCGTTAGTCATGAATCCTGTAACATATTATATCATATAACAGCGATGGCTTATTCGAAGACGATCTGCATGGATATATAACCACCCAGAAAAACTCAGAATGTGAGTGATAAAGTTCATTAATTGTATGAAACTTTTATTAGTTATCCATTGCAGCATCGCCTATATTAGGCTGTTATGCTAGCTCAGCCTTTAAATATGTTGTTATTTTGGTCATGTGGACTTGATTAAACGGATAAAGATAATTCATAAACTGCTTATTTCTTACATGACTGAAGCAGTAGCCTAGGTTCAACAGTGGTGTTTGAGGTTGCTGTGTTACGTTGTTGTGTGTGATCGCTAAACAATTAGGATCAAATCAGTTTATTTTGACATACGGAGTTAGCCTGACCTGTAACGTTAGCCTATAGCACATAAGCCTATTCTGTTTTCATTTATTAGCATTTGTTGTGATTATATAATCAAATGACACTCACGATAACTTGAAATAGAAGGACAGGAGATAGGTGATTGATGTCCACAAGCACGAATTTCACGAGACAAATTAGAACAAACTGTTCCGGTAAAAATAATCTTGCCATGTTTAAAATGCTGCACTTTTTCCCTTCATAGCCTATCTCTGGCAATTCATTTTTGGATGACTGTAGATAGTAGTATTTTAGCCTACGTCTTCGTACAGTAGGCTACACCATTAGGCTATCTTGAGAATAAAAGACTTCACAGCTGCTAACGATCGTCCTCCACAACCACAAGGATAGGTAGGCTAAACGGTCGTTCGTTGCCTTTTTGCTTCTTATTGTAAAACCAACTGTTGGGGCCTACACAAGTGGTCGGCATCCCGGTCAATATTTGATATTAAAATTTCAATTTTGAAGCTATTTGTAACTATGTGTAGCCTATGCAACCGACTGTTGTAGGCTTGCCTACCACTCTCTGCAGTGCCTTGCCTACCATTCTTGCCTACCACTCTAGTTGTAAACAAACGGTCACATGACATTATGATGTAGGTGCAAAACCTTAATATAGAACTGGACAGTGTGGCTGCATTCTACAGTGTTCAATGGAATTGAAGCCGCCGAGGCGACGCCATCTTGGAAAATTTGGAGCCAATTTGAAGTGCGGCTGCGCAGCAAAAGTTGAAGCATGCGCAGTGAAGAGGAGTCGCGGTCAGGCACGCCCACTCAGTTGCCACTCAGCGAGTTAAACACGCCCCATGTCAAGTGAAACCCGCCCCCTTCTCCTTTCCACAACGCAGGTCGACTCGGCGCAGAAGGCTAGCTGGCTGGATTAATTTTGCGGCTGTGAGTTAGCTAAACAGTACAAACAACAATCGGTTTGTTCTTGTCTGGTAAGTGTTGCGTATCAATTGAAAAGTTTTTTTTTTGTCTATTGGTGTTCTTAAATACGTCTAAGAGAGCTAACGTTACCGTTAACGGGAGGCTAAGTTAGTCGTTGAAGCACACAGCTCCCGTAACAGTCGATGCATGATATACTTGGTTTTATTAGTTGTTGCTGTTTTCAAATATCTCAATCTTAATGTATGCCATCTCAACATGGAGTAACCATTGACTGTACACGGGGATTAATAACACTAGACAGTCAGTACAGTATATGATGTGATAAAGCAACGCAAGTTAACGTTAACGTAATGTGAAGCATGGACCTCATCAACCCGTCATGTTAATGTAACTACTAGCCAGTTTGCCAGCGTTGCATTTTTTCTAACGTTAACGACAGACACCTGTTAGAGCTACTTCTGTGATGGTAGGTCGGTAGCATAGACTGTAAAAAAAATAGATCGGTAGGTCGGTAGTTGTAGACCGCATAAGTGAATGATCGATAAATGAAACGCCTGCATTAAACACTACGCCAAGAACCAGTCACTTCCCACGGATATCGGTGAACATTTGAGAAAGACCTTAGTTTGTCATCTAACGTCCATGATCAGTGATACTGATAACGTTATTTTTCAAGCTGACGCAAGTTAATAACATTCACACCGCATATTTAAATGTGTAGTTAACATTAGGTAGGCTGTAAAGTTTATTGCACACACATATTTAATTAATTGGTATTACTAGTGGTGTTGAGTGCCTGATTAGATGCTTTGTAATGTTGTAAAATTGTCTGACTAACTTTATTGTAACTTTCCTTTTTGCAGGTAAGATATGGGTGATGGCTGAATGTACTGGAGGTGGCGGCAAGGTGGTCTCCATGATCTACATTAGTCTGCAAGCAAGGGAATGCCTACGTGAAGTGGTTTGGCTGGAGTGGTCTGAGGTGGCATGTCCTCCCCTTTCTCCAAGTCCCCTGACATCCATCTCCTGACATCATCACCCACCGTCACTGGATCAACATGAAGCCCCTTATACATGGGACATGGCACAGCACCACTACGTTCTGAAAACACATGACTTTCAATAACTTGCGTGGCACCAAGAAAAGTCTGCCGCTGCTCTGAACCTTCTGTTAATGTGACATCATTCATACTTGAGTCTGTACACATCCCTTTGTTTCTATTTTCTTTATTGATGTCACCCAAACTTCAACTTTCTGTATGCCCCTGAACTCACACAAATTGTAAATTGCAATGCGCCATTTAACCAGTGGTGTAGTCTAGTTAGTTAGTTGTAGTGGTGGGTATACTGTGAGCAACCCCAAATGTTATTAAATCACATTATCCTTGCCTATTTTAAATGGGTATACTGAGATGATTATGCTTTTTAAATGGGTTTACTGTGTAGTCCTGTGTATCCGTAGACTATACCATACCACGGTCATTTAACTGCCTTGGTATTTAAGTCAGAGGCCATTGCTTAGTATTTAACTGTAGCCTCACAAAGATGTAGACGTTACTAAAATAATAATTATTTGTTGATACTAAATCAATATTGAATGTTTTTTTTTATTTCTTTTGTGTGATATATCATTCAGAATGCTGTAACATGACTGGTCTTCAATCAGCCAAAGAGGACACATCATAACTCCTCTCCTAGTTACTCTCCATTGGCTCCCTATAGTAGCCAGAATTAAATTTAAATCTCTCACTTTGGCCTATAGGACACTGACTGGATCTGCTCCTTGTTATTTTAATTCAATGATCAAGATATACATCCCCAACCGCCCACTGCGGTCTTCTGATGAGCTTCAGTCTTAAACGCTAGGTCAAATTCAAGACTCTTTTCCTCAGTGGTTCCATGTTGGTGGAATGAGTTGCTCTTCATTCTTGTGATAGTTTTTGGTCTTTTAAGCACTTCTTATACATTATGGTTTGTATGCAGTAGTACTGTTTTATTTTCATTATAGGCTGTTGATTAATTTTAAATTTTTTATTATTGATATTCTCTTTAATGTAGTCTTACCATGTTTTTGATATTATTGATTGAATGGGCATTATTATTTATTGCTTTCCCCCCTCATTGTTTATTTCATTAGGCTATTGATTGATCCCTGTTTTAAGTATTATATTGTTTTGTATTTGTTAAGGGTAACCATAACCATCATCATCATAATGTGGTATTTTCTTATGCACTTGAAACAAAGAATAAAAATGTTTCTTTAAACGTAGTACCACTTTAAACACATCACACACTGAACAGCAAAGTAACTTCCTGATTATGTGTAAAATGTTTACAGAGTATCCTGATGTAGTAGGTCCATGTTCTCATATTTTTACAGCTGACATGAAGGCTGCAGCATTACATTTTTTATTTATAATGGAGCACCCTCTCTGGTGAAAGACTAGCAAGCCTGTGGTAGAGGCATACGATTACAGACATATTGAGAGAGCCTATCAATGAGTTGTCACAGTTTTCAATTTAGACGTATTATTTTGAAATGGGATACGTCTATGGGAGGATTTACACATCAATGGGAATACCTGATCAAATCATACCAATGCAAAATGCTTCTCCAGCAGTGCAATCGCAGGTAACAACGATACCTTAACTCAGCATTTTCAGATACCGCTGTTACGAGCATACTAAGCAAATTGTCCATTTGTAACTTTGAATCCTACCTCACGTTAAGCTATGGTCCAATAATGTGTTCACTAAAACACAAGTAAAGTTATTTGTCGGGCTGATTCATAAATGGGCATACCGAGGTTGTCGACCTAGCAGGCTAGGTGGCGTTTATTGCCATTCGCAAAACTAAGCAAGAGTTAACGTTAATGAAACTTAACATCGCCTTCTCCAGTGACAAAGTGTATTCAAATGAAGTTGCAACGATGATTGCGGCAATCACTGGTTACGTTAAACCATTTGAAACAAGTAGGACTGTAAATTATGGGGACTATGGCTAACGTCACTTCGGATCAATATAGCAGAGCCCTTTTACTTTACCTATCAACTGGCTAATGCTAGCATGATGTAGCATGCTATGAGCTAATATACTTAGCATCTCTGAAAAGAACAGCACATATCTTTTTTTCACAAAGAATCTGTAACAACTAACAACGATGTCTCTTACAAACAACTACACAATGTATGACTATCAATATGTATTTAGTCAGACTGTGATAAGATATAGCCTAATGATAATGACAGCAACACTTATTTAGGTTAGATTATGTGTCGAAATCAGGTGTCGTTAAAATAAGTGAGCGATGGCGTGGTAGTGTCTGCAGCCTAGACGGTAAAACATAATGGACAAAGCGTGCCGCGGTCTGCAGCCAGCCAGCTGTCAATCATAGGTGTAAACACGCCCTTTTTAGATTTGTTAATATAACATTAAAAAAAATAATTTCAGCGAGAAAAGAAAAATTGTGTGTATTGAAGCATCTTGAAAACTATTTTTTCGAATAAAAAGTTGTTGATACAAAAATAGTTTTAGGTGAGAAAAGTGACACGGAAAGTTGGCTACTTGGCCATTGAAATACATGGGGATGGGCGGAGTTACACATTGTACGGCAGCCAGCCACCAGGGGGCTCTGGACTAACGCTCGCATCACTCTTAACAGACGGCACACTGTCCAGTTCTATATATACAGTCTATGAATAGCCTATATGCCAACGCTAGTGCCGACGTACTTCCGTTTACAACTAAGCCACCGTTGCCATTTCCGGAATGCTATCCCTACCGCTGTTGACAAGCTTGGTGCTGAGGTAAATAAATGATGAAGAAAACATTTAAATATCAACGATCTATGGGCTCAACGTCTGAACACTGTTGTGTGCCGATGTGTCAGGCCTCTGCTAAGTATACTTAGTTTCCACACTTTCCCCACGGATGAAGAATTAAGACGCAAGTGGGTTGTCACCATTCGTAGGGACAACTTCACGATAACGCCTCACACCCGGGTGTGTAGCCGGCATTTTAAGAAAGAAGATCTTCGTGAACCAGCGTCGGAGAAAGGACGACGGTTGTTGAAAAAGGGATCTATCCCAGCTTTGTTTCAATGGAATAACTTCTCCCTCCCACCTGTAAGAACAAGTGTTTGGGAGAGGAGAGATAGACCGCTGCCGCTGGACGATCACGCCCCCGAACAAGATGAAGCCATGGAGGAAGATTCCGGTGATCCTGATCCTGCCTCCGCAGTCGCCGCCGAAAATACAGCTCTACGAGAGGCGGTTCGCCTGCTGAGGGAACAAGTTGAAAGCCTTACGATGAAGCAGAGGTTTGGGATCCATCACTTTGCTGCTTCAGACAAGGACATCCGGTTCTTTACATGGTAAGAGTAGCCTAGTCAGTTTCGAAAAAGATGCATGGGCAGCAAATAAATTATTTTCTCAGAGTATTAGCCTAGTTATTTTAATTGGTGATACTGTCTGAATGCAGTATCAGCAGTGTTGAATTAAAGTGATTGCTGTTTATTCTGCTATATAGTTAATTGTGAAAATCATTTACACATAATCAATCAAATATCTGTATCTCATTTCTTAAGGTTTGCCTCATACACGTTGCTGATGCAGTTCTGGGCCCTGATTGAACCTGCGGTGCCATCCATGGTCAGTGTGAGGCAGGCTCAGAGAGGACATCTCACTGAGTCGAAGTCTGCGACCCATTCCCTCCAGCCCATTGATGAGTGCTTCATGTTTTTGAACATCATGGAGTAATTTCCTCTACACGGTACTCGGTTCAGTCAGGATCTGGATACCACAGGAGCAGATAGGTGAATATTTGCCTGAGGATTTCAAGGACTACCCTGACACCACTGTAATCCTTGACTGCACCGAGCTGAAGTGTCAGTGCCCATCCTCCCCTCTCCTCCAGAGTGAGGTGTTTTCCACCTACAAATCCCATTGCACACTCAAAGGTCTAATTGGGATTGCTCCACATGGAGCAGTGACCTTTGTTTCCTCTCTCTATGCCGGCTCCATAAGCGATAAGCAGATCACAAAGGAATCTGGTATCATCAACCTCTTAAAACCTGACATGGCTGTCATGGTAGATCGTGGTTTTCTGATAGAAGACATTGTACCGTGTAAGATTTACAGGCCAGCATTCCTCGCTGGGCGGTCTCAAATGTCTGCTGCTGAAGTTAGGGAGACCCAGGCCATAGCTCGTCTTAGGGTGCATGTGGAGCGACTCATTCGTCGAGTGAAAGAGCACAAATTTTTTGACACTGAAATCCCTTTACGGCTTTTTGGGAGCATCAACCAACTCTATACTGTTGCGTGTCTCCTCACCAATTATGAAAATGGGCCTCTTGTCAAAGCATGGGTTAAGAAGCCTGAAGCCTGAGCCATGGGTAGGAATGAGTTGCAAAAACAGCTAAAGCTGAAGCTTTTTATCCTTTTATTTTACCAGGGAAAACAAGCATGTTGGTTGTTAAATAAATCTATTAGTATTATTACTGTCAAAAACTGTGTCCCTTTGTCAAGTTCATGTCAAGTATATCTGACCTTCTGCAACAGTAGCAAAAATACCATCATACCAAATTATTTAAAGCCATCTTTTTAATAGTCAGCCATTTGTTATTTAACTCATGTTCATGTGTTTAAATATTACCATTAAATTAAAAAAATGCATAACATGTACTACATATAACATGCACTACATATAACATGCACTACACTACACAACACAAGAAAGTGCTGAGGTAAACATAGAAAAAAAAGTAAGACCATCCCATCAGGGGACGAGCCCATCCATGGGGCATCAGGATGGATAAGGAACCCACACTGATAGTGGTTTACTTCTCTTACTCTGCAGTATTCCTCTATCGCTGTGGATTCCATTTCTAGTCCCCTCCTCATGTCGGCTGTCTGGTGGCAAGGCCTGAGAAGCCGTTTGGCCAGATTTTCAGCAGATGTTAGTGCTTTTGTGTGACAGACCTCTCTAAATCTGGTCGAGGTGATGCGGGGGTGTCTTAGTTGGTGCCACTCTGTACAGCTACTCTGCTCTTTAGTAGAGATTTCTATTTGGTGTGCCATCTCTAGGTGATGTTTCTAGGGATGCCATGTGGTAATGTTGCTGTTCAGTGTAGACAAAAGCACAGTTTGATGGCCCAAGTCTATAATCACTGAGTGGCAGCTGTGGGGGTGAAGGAGCATCTTTATGTGGAAATGTGCGGGGCACTACCTTTGCAGGCATCTGATAAGACAGCACACTTCCCTCCTGAACTCTCCCAAACATAGAGTCAACCAGAGGTACATCATTTGATATTGACATGGTTGTAATCATTGGAGCCAGATCAGCTGGAATGTCCTGGTACACTGCTCCGACATTAAGAGTGGCTGGTACAGGCAAGGGGGAAGTCACTCCCCTATACAGGTTGCTTCTGTGAATAGGACAGAACAGCAGAACAAAAGGCAAAAATAGAATAGAATAGATCTTTATTGTCATTGTCACAGGTGCTACTGTTTCCTAAACCCTAAATAGAAACATATATCATTAGCAGCATACATAGACACACAGTCATACACACTCAGTCGTTGCATTAAAAAAGAATGCACAGTCATTGCATAGAAATAGCATGAACATTCATCTGCAGGCATGCATACTATGTCATTGTATGGAGTCATTTAATATCTGAGTTCATATTGCACATCATTTTTTTGCAGCATTGAGGGTGGTTATTGCAGTTTGAGTCTATTTGCCCTTGCTTTAATTGATCTGTACCGCCTGCCTGAAGGCAATATTTCAAACAGGGAGTGACCAGGATGGTGGTTGACCTTTATAATGTTCTGGGCTTTTTTGAGGCAACAGGAACTGTGTAGTTCTTCCAGTGTGGGGAGACCTAGAGTGATTGTGTGTTAAGTTTGTAATCATTTCAGTAACACAATAGCAATACAACAATGCAGTAACAATACAAACCTGATTCCTTCTACCAGCCTTCTTTCTTTTGGTCGGGCTGAGAGGATCACCATCTTGTTCACCAGACCAGGTTTAACACCCTGCAATGAAACCAAACACGTTTTAGTCAAAGTTAACCTAACATCCATTAATGAAATTGTTAGCGTAAGTTTAAAAGGTAAGTTACCATGGTTCTTGGTTTGTGCCACCTCTGCTCTGTCTCTGTGCAGCTGTGCACCGGTGGAACGGCCTTGAGCTCCAGCTGCGAATAATGTGCGGTTTGGTACAGAAGAGCTGCCACATGGTTGCACAGGGCAGTGCCAGCCACACACGTACATGTACAGCTTCCGAGCGTCACAGGCTTCGAATCCCTCAGAACAATCTGTTACAAAACACACGTGTTAGAGATAAAAAAAATGACCAGTTGAAAGAGCAATTTAATGTTACAGGTGCAGTGAGCGAGACTTTAATAATTAATTCAACTAACCCCATGTCCCCATGATTGACTTTCCCTATTCTCTTGAGTATCCCATAAAAAGATGTTGGATAACAGTTTTTGTAAACTCATGTGAACATACACCTAAACATGCACAATTTCATCCAGAATCACTAACTGCACTTATAACACAGTCTTGAACACAGTTTGAGAACTGTTTTGAACTTAAATGAACTGTAATTAACCTAGGCTGGGAACTTATAAGAAGAAATGAGAAAAGAAATGAGAAAAGTGAGACACTAAAAGTGCAACTTATGTGTAGTAGGCCTAGTCAATAGCCTACATTATTATGCATAAGTTAGAGTCCAATTTCATGATTACGCTGATCACTGTACTCATTTACTTAAAGAGTGAAGTAGGAGCAAAGAAAGTAAAGAAGTAAGAGAACTCTGAACAAAATCTAGTTTCTGTGAGATTTACTTTCTTCCTTTTTTCCCCAATACTGGGCCAGATCACATAGAACAAATATGACAATACACGTTATGAAAAATATAGCCTGTAATTGTTAGATAGCCTAGTTGAGCATTTTTTAGCCATAATTTAATTCAAAGCAATGCCACAGAAACTTGATTTCAGTAACTCATTTATCATGAACCTGATCTGAACCTGCGTGATCCCTTACACTTGGACTGTGAGACTTTTTTCGTTTCTCCATACTTCTGAAGCACTCAGACCTAATCGTAATCTCTCCTGCCGGACTCTTGTTTGAAACTGAGATTAACACCGGGGTTAATATTAATATATTGTACACAAATAACTCACAAAATACATTAAACATAAGCACTGCTGTTAACGTTAGCCTATCGGTGGTTGCTAAGTTAATGTAGGAAAATAGACATGCTAAGGGCTAATAACAACATTGTAAACTTACCTTCGTAGTTGTTTATGTAGTTCGTCACATACAGTTTAAAACCCTTGTTCTTCATCGCCGCCGATGTTGAAGAATTAAGAGCTATGATACGACTCACGTCGTTCAAATTCATCCTAGGTAAGTCCTGAAGTGACCGGGTGAAAAACACTGCCATATTGTCGGCTTCAGTGACTATTACTGCAGAACGCTAACACACCGGAAGTAGAGGAGCGGGTTTAGCAGTAGAGCGGAAGGTCGTGTCATATAGGCTATTAGAATCCTATGGCAGGTGTTTAGGCCACCTGGATCAACTGCCAGTCTCAGGCTTTAAGCATACAAACTGGCCCTATTAAGACTACACATCCTGTTCAACTGCTTCCTCTGCCAAAAACTGTTTCAAAATAAAAGTCCTCACTACAATATTTCACTATTAAACAATTTTACCCTTTAAACTACTGAACTTTTTAACTGTTCAGCCATTGTAACTGTTACTTGTCATCAACTATGACTCCTACCCACTGTAGCTAGTTAGCATGGTTAGCATAGTTAGCATGTTAGCATTGCTAGCATTGTTAGCATTTTTAGCAAAACTGCTAAAAATGATTAGCTAAGTTAGCTAAGTAACATGGTTAGCATGTTAGCATTGTTAGCATACTAGTTAGCATACTTAGCATAACTACTAAAAATGATTAGCTAGGTTAGCTAAGTAGCATGGTTAGCATAGTTAACATTGCTAGCATAGTTAGCATGTTTAGCAAAACTGCTAGAAAACATTAGCTAAGTTAGCTAAGTAGCATGTTAGCATTGCTAGCACTGCTATAAAACATTAGCTAAGTAGCATGGTTAGCATAGTTAAAAATCTTAGCATAACTGCTAGCAAACATCAGAGCCATTCCAACTTTCAGTTATCGTCAAATATCTACCTATACACAGCCATTAAACTATTTGAATATCAACATTCATTAAACTGCTAGAAAACGTTAGCTAAGTTAGCTAAGTAGCATGGTTAGCATGTTAGCATTGCTAGCACTGCTATAAAACATTAGCTAAGTAGCATGGTTAGCATAGTTAAAAATCTTAGCATAACTGCTAGCAAACATTTGAGCCATTCCAACTTTCAGTTATCGTCAAATATCTACCTATACACAGCCATTAAACTATTTGAATATCAATATTCATTAAACTTTCAGTCAAACTTTAAAACAACTTTTAAACTATTTACCTTCAACTTTTAAACGGTCTACTTTTAAACTATCATTAAACTATCTATTAAACTAGCTGTCTATCAACAACTTTTAAACTATCTACTGTCTATGAACAACTTTTAAACGATCTACATTCAGCTTTTAAACAGTCTACTTTTAAACTATCAACTTTTATTAAGCTATGCAACCACCATGTCTATCCTAGCATCACCATAGTAACCATCTCTGTATTATCTATTTTAACTATACATGATATTTTACATCACAACTTTTGCATTTTCACGCACTGGTAATTCCTTGGAATTGCATTTCTAGTTAATAATTCATATTCTGTGACTTGCATAATTACTAATAGCCAACTAAGTATCTAGTAATTTCATATTGATTTAAACTATTAGACTACACCTTTCTTTGATGTTATTACATTGGTGGTGTGTAAGTCTAATTGACTGCCTGCCACTTTAAGGACGTGAGAGTAGCGTAATAACATATCTAAGTGGATTAGAACGCTTGCATCTCACTGTGTTCGGCTACGACTGGAAATAACTTTTTGCATAGTGCATTGTGATATATGGATAGAATTCGGAATGTTTTCTATGTCATTAGTTAAAATAAATGTTAAAAAATAACTCGTATGAAATCAATCTTGAATCATAGAAGAGGTAAATGTCTTACAACGTTATTCATTTTTATGATTTTGGTAGAACTGCACTACACAAACTGAGCCCACAAGCTAGCAAACATGACACGAGCTAAAAGGACATCTCCAGGTCTAAACGTTTGCCAATGGGTTGCATATTGTAGCCTACTCATATGTCAGTAAACCAAGTAGGCCTAAATTAACTTACTTTCATAGCTTAGGCAGGTTAGCAACACTAGGTTGAGATGACAGATGCAAGTAAAGCAGATCATTAACGTTAGCCTTCTATTTATTGTCATCAAAACTGCAGAGGAGTGAACAAGTTATAGGGCAGTCTCTGCAGAAGTGAGTGTGGCATCTGAGTCAATATTCTGCGCGAGGGGCTCATGTGGTGGGTGAAATTTTACGGGGAAACCTTGATGATTAGTAAAATTTGCGAAAAAGTTGCAGTGTTTGGACAAAATTGCGAGGACGCCCAGAATTCAGGAGGATTTGCTGAATTTGCGTTAATTGTTGCGATCGCAACATCGCGAATTCCTGGAGGGACTGCCCAGTGGAGCACTCTACCCAGAGCAGTACACAGAGCAGCACTCTACCCAGAGAAGCACTCTATCAAGAGCAGCCCACTACCCAGAGCAGCACTCTACCCAGCACTCTACCCTGAGCAGCACTCTACCCAGAGCAGCACTTTCTGACCCAGCGACCCTGACCCAGCCATTCTGACCCAGAGACCCTGACCCAGCAATTCTGACCCAGCCATTTTGACCCAGCGACCCTGACCCAGCCATTTTGACCCAGCAATTCTGACCCAGCGATTCTGACCCAGCGACCCTGACCCAGCCATTCTGACCTAGCCATTTTGAGCCAGCGATTCTGGACCCAGCCATTTTGACCCCGCCATTCTGATCCAGCCATTCTGACCCATCAATTTTGACCCAGCAATTCTGACCCAGTGACCCTGACCCAGCCATTCTGACCCATCACTAAGCACACTAAACTAATAGCAGCACTCTACCCAGTGCAACACTCTACCCAGAGCAGTACAGAGTAGCACTCTACCCTGAGCAGCACTCTATCCAGAGCAGCCCTCTACCCAGAGCAGAACTCTACCCAGAGCAGCACTCTACTCAGAGCAGCACTAGAACAGACCTCTACCCTGCGCAGCACTCTACCCAGAGCAGTACCCAGAACAGCACTCTACCCAGAGCAGTACTCTACCCAGCACTCTACCTAGAGCAGCACTCTACCCAGAGCAGTACCCAGAGCAGCACTCTACCAAGAGCAGTACCCAGAGCAGCACTCTACCCAGAGCAGTACTCTACCTTGAGCAACACTCTACCCAGAGCAGCACTCTACCCAGAGCAGCACTCTACCCAGCACTCTACCTAGAGCAGCACTCTACCCAGAGCAGTACCCAGAGCAGCACTCTATCCTGAGCAGTACTATACCCAGCACTCTAGCCTGAGCAGTACTCAGAACAGCACTCTACCCAGAGCAGTACCCAGAGCGGTACACTACCCAGAACAGCACTCTACCCAGAGCAGTACCCAGTGCAGCACTCTACCTATAGCAGTACCCA